>NC_046372.1:25770472-25950603 GCF_011125445.2 Fundulus heteroclitus
TAAAGCTCCTGTATTCTAAACAGTGAAGAAGAAATTGTCCTGGACGACATAATTTAACAGCATTTAAATCTTAGCTTCATGGACACGGTCACCCAATGACGTGGTTCTGTCGTTCTCTGCTCCCCTGTTCAGATCCAATGTTCTACTGAATAATTATTTGTCACTCAAGAATATCAGCAAATAGATAAGCAAATGGATAATGAAATAACTGTATGACTACATCTAAAGGTACATACTTCCATAGTGGATATTAACACTATTTCGCAGATAAACTGTATACAATGGTGTCACTTTCATGTTACTGTGCAATCCTTTACGTTTTTATGTGAACTTGTTTAATTTTGCAATATTTGCCTTAATGCTATAATTGATAATCCTGTTCAGAAACACTTTTTGTAATACTGGGTAAATTGGTAAATACTTTATGTACAAAAAGGAGGTTAAATTGTTTTTTGCGGGAGCTGCAGGCCTGTAAAAACTATAATCAATCTCTGCCTTTTGGTCCGAAGGGCCTGGATTGTCAGAGTTTTGGTCCTGCTCTCCTCTGTCCCTTAAGTTTCGGGGTTATTATCTTATCTATTGGTTGTCCCACCTGCCGATCATTCTGACACGCTCACGTAACGCCAGTGTCCGTGCTCGTTCCTTCATAGTTTCCGCTTCCTGGCTGCGCACACGCACTTCTAGTGTTTATGTATTCGGTTAGCTTAGCGGCTAGGTTAGCAGTTAGCTTAGCGGTTAGCCGTTCATTGTAGCTCCACTGCTCTCACCGTAGACTTTGAACATGGCTGAGAGTCACAAGAAGCGAACTGCGTTTATGAGAAGAAGAGGAAAGCCTCAGTAGAAAGAAATAAGACCAGAGTGGATTTGGGAGATTATGATGCGATTCTCCTGAAGAGTAGAAGAGCAAGGTAAGCCGGGTCTTGTGCATGCTCAGTTATTCAAAAAGGGAAACGATGTGACGATGCTGCTAACATTACTTCACCACTCTGAAACTGCACCCATCCACTGCCTCACAAGCTCCTGCTTCAGGCATTGCTGAGTCAGGGCGTTGAGCCAGCGGCTCAACTGATAAGGCTCATGGCCGCCAAGCTCCACAAAGCCTCCCTCAACCTCGGGTGAGGAAGGGGGGTTAAAACCTCCAACCCAAAGGACCGAATCGTAGCGAAACCACCATTATTGCCTTGGTCACGCTCCATGTTTCAACACGTCACTTTCCCTTGTCCTGACCATAACCGCGCTTAAACGCCACCATCCCCACACTTAGCCCCACCCCTCAGGATCTCTTGGCATTGCCCACCTTGGTGCCATTTTTAAAAATGTGTCTAGGAATGGGGTTATGCTTTCACATTGGGGAGAGGTACGCTTTGAATTATACATTTCTCTAAACGAGGGCTGACCTGTCCCACACTTATTACTTTTCTCCTAATAAAAGGAAGCTAAAGTTACATTTTTCATATTGTAATTAATCTTACTCTTTGCACTTCAACAGAAATAGCCCCGTGCCTTTTCAAAAAAAAATAAAAATGTTGCCACAGTAACAAAAACGGTTTTATGTAGTTTTCCTGGTATCACTATGGAGTTTGAAGTTTTAGTATCATGACAACCGTAGGCTGTATAACACCACCCTGTTGACACTGTTAATGCCATCTTAAACACACGTGTATGTTTACTGTAGATGATTCATCTTTTCTTCATACTGCAACAGACAAAATCATATCTTACCTTACATAAGTCAGTCGAGGGTTTTGCAATGCTATTTTTTTTAGATATTTCTCCATTACCCAAATATACAAATCATGTGACAGATTTCAGTCAAAGCCTCTATGTTGATGAATAAGAATTAAGCAATAAAGGAGAATTCTCTCTTTCCTCATTAGGTTTTGTGTCATATTCTTTTAATCCCAGACACTGAATCGGTTCTCAACAACTGTGACGGCCACTGTGACTGTAAAGAGTTTGGGCATTTTGTCTTTCCAGATCATACAGGTATGCGTTCACCCAACACCAAAGAGGAAGGACATCAGGAATGATCCTGCAGAAGCAGCTGCTGCTGTCCATCATTCTACAATTGAGGAAGGACATTCACAGGAGGAAAATAAATTAAGCCAGTTGCTAATCTTCCAAGGAGTGAATGTCCCAGCAAACTCCCTCCAAGGTCAGACCGTGCAGTGCTCAGAGAAATGACAGAAAGATCCTGGAGCTGCATTTCAGGTCCTTGAAGACTTAGTTAGCATGCTAGACACTAAAGGTCATGACAAAAAAACAAAAACCCTGAACATGGGTGGCTTGTTTGGTCGAGGGAAAATAACGTGAAAAATCTTAATAAATCTTAATAAACCACAAAACATTTGCAATAATGTCTTCGAAATAGATTTCTGGACGTAATGCACAGCACCATGTATGAAAAAAAAACTAACCTAACACATTCTACGAGTGCAAAAATATAAAAGCGCCTGTCAGGCAAGGCGGTGGAAGTGTGATGATCTGGGTTTGTTTTGCCTCCACAAGGCAAAGGCACTTTGCGGTCATCGAACCAACGATGGACTCTTCTGTAAGCGTTTAGAGTTAAACGTGAGGTCACCTGTTTGACTCCTGAGTCCTGGCCTTAAACTGCGTCATGCTAGAAATGAATTAAAGGTGCTTTAACAAGCTAGACCACTTCCTTACGTTGCCAAATACGTAATATTGGTGAGAGAGCTGGTATTCTGTTCTTATGCACTTAGAGACATTTTGCAATCTGGTAAAAAACAAATCCTTTTCATTATGTCCTGATAAGCAACAGCCTTAAAGTTCTTGGTTTTCACCATGACTTCAGTAACAATTGCAACGAGAATAAAGAGGAAGACCGTAATAGCTTACAAGTAATGGGTAGACTATCACAAAGTCTTCAGCTCTCCTCTTGATAATCGGTGATTAAACCGACTGCACCGTCCCCTCAAACTGTTTATTTGTCATTGTGGGTTGAAGGTTTGAGAATTCCCAACAACAATGTAAACATAACCAGGATTTACCTAAAGACCAGTAGATCAGTTTTTTATGTAAAGTTCTCAACTACCTAAAAAAAAAAAAACAAGAATTAACTGATCTGATTTAAGAACAGAAACGTCCCTTAATGAGGTCTGGATTCTAGCAAAAATAGGAAACTTTTATCTTTAATTAGAAAAAAGTAAAACAAGCAGAAATTTTAAGTCACAATATTGTCCGTTGCGGTTTTAAAATGTCAAACTGTGTTCTATAGTAGAAAATATGTCTTTTTTGGCTGAACAGGAAGATCTTTACAAGACAATTAACTGGCCTGTATTCTAATCATTAAAGATCAATACCAAAGAACTGTGATTTTGGTTTATAATTTCTAATTATTGTAAAATTTCAAAGATGTCTCTTCACACAAACAATAAGTGACATTAATGTTTTTATGGCTTATAAATCGTTCGATTTGTCATACTGTTTTTTTTTAGTGCTGGTAATTACATACCTCACACAAGGCGTGGATGAAGATGCTGTGCGTTAATTAAGAGGTGTGCAGACATCCTGGGCCCAACGTCCAGAAACAAGGCGCTGACCAGAAGCGACCACCGGTTATTAAAACTGGAAGCCAAACCTGCTCCATTTAAACACCCAGAATATAGAAGATATAGAGAATATAGAGGACCCTGCCATCCATGGTAGGAGATAACTTGGTTCGCCAACCATGATAAATTGATGTTGACTAATAAAGCCTGTCAAGGTTATCCTCGCCAGTGTCCTTGTGGGGGGTTCCCCCCGCTAAGCAGCCCGTTTTCCTGCCGCCAGCCCCGCCAGCTCAGAGGGAAGCGCCGCCGCAGACCCGCAGCTTGTCGCCAGAAACGTCTCCAGTCAACCGCGTTAGCTCCGAGGCTAACCAGCTGATCGCGCTAGCATCGCAGCATCTGAGCGACAACTGTCAAAACCTCACCGCGGCGCCTAATAATAAATGTTTATTTTTTATTTTTTCATTTAAGAAATATAAAGACAGCTAAATGTGCGACGGTTGAGTTGGTGGCGACTTTTTTTTAATGAATTTACTGAAACGCTAAGGGTGGCGGCGCCGTTGCTGTTTAACTGACGTGATGTGCATTCCTGTGTATGCTAACCGTGCTAGCCGCGGCTAGCTCCCGATGCTAACTGGCCGCTCCGGCGGAGCCGCGGTCTACTCACCAGCGAGCGGCGTCTGGGGCGAAATACTTCGATGGGAACGATCGCGATAGCCTCCCAATGTGTCAGCTAGGTCGGTGCGAGGCGCTCCGTGTGCATCCATATGTCTCAGACGATGCGTAAACCCACGAGTGGAGACCGCTTCCTCTCCTTCCTTCTACCGGAGGCCATTTTTCCTCAACATCCAAATAAAGCGGAGCTCGTCCCGGTTGCGATTAGGGTCCCAGCGCCGAGTTTCCTCCAAAGAGCATCCTCCTCACGCTCGCCAGCGCCTGGCGAGGAGCCACATCTGCAGCGCAAAGCTGACATCTGTCGGATGTGCGGAGGAAAACACCCGATGACTTGCATTAAATGGTCCCAACAAGTTACTTTTTCCTTACCACCAAATGCAGATGCGTCTGAAAACAGTTAGAATATATCACGAAAAAGTTAAAGATTTGTTTTTTCTGACTCATTTTAGAAAGCGAAACTCAAATATAGTTTCATATAGACTAAAACAATTCAAGCATTTCTTTTTTCTAATCTGATTGCAGGTTTACAGACAAGGAAAACACAAATTTCCGTGCGAGAAAATTGGAATATTAGTTTTAAAAAATGGTATTTAAAACAGAAAATGTCAGGCCTCTGAGCAGTATGTGCATTTATATGCACTCAATACTTGGTCTGGGCTCCCTTTGCAGGAATTACTGCATCCATGCGGCGTGGCATGGAGGCGACCATCCTGTGGTTCTGCTGCGGTGTGATGGAAGCCCAGCTTGCTCTGATATCAGCCTGCAGGTTATCTGTATTGTTGGGTGTTTCCCATCTTCCTCTCAGCAGTCTTACCCGTTATTATTTCCCCTACTGACCCAGACTTTAGAGATCGTTAGATTCTGAGGAAACCTTTGCAGACGTTGTAAGCCACAATCAAAAACATTACAAGAAATAAAAGGCCAGAAATATTTAAATCTATGAGTAAGTCATGCAAGTGGGCTGCACTGTTGCCTTGCAGCAAGAAGGTCCTGGTTTTAAATCTCTCGTGGTCTTTCTGCATGGGAAATGCATGTTCTCCCTGTGCATGGGTGGGTTCTCTCTGGGTACTCCAACATGCAGAAACATGACTGTTAGGCTAATTGGTTTCTCTAAATTGCTCCTAGATATGAGTGTGTTGCCCTGTGATGGACTGGCCCTCCAGCGGCCCTGCACAGATAAACAGGTGGATAGATCAGTTGTACAAGTCAAGACATTCTTCATACACAAGGAAATTCAAATAGTTTCTCAGAAAATATGAAGTAGCAGTAGTGAAGAAAAAACATGGTAAATAAAAAAGCTATACAAATTTTCAAACTTGTTTTCTCTTCTAGTCTTTTTTTTATTTTTTATTTTGCTTTGTGGCAGGAGACGTTACCCTGCTTGCTGATGCCACATGCTTCAGGGAGGAAGACCGTACTGTTGGTATTCTCTGTCCCACATCCTCTGATCCAGTCTTAAAGCCATGATAAGGTGTCCATTGTCGGAGAAGCCCAAATCTTCAGGGTTGCCATTTTATTTCTGCTTCTGAAACATTAAATCTGAGGATAATACATAACCCCTGTGTGCACGCAAACGCACAAACATCCTTGTTTTAAATACTTACTGAGGACTGTGCCTTGACTTCCATTTGTTTTCAACCCTTTCTATGGTCCAACCCTAAACCTAAAACTGACCCTTACCTCTACAAATCTAACCCTAGCCTAAAGCTAAATGACACCTGACCCCCTGCCCAGAATAAAGTAAGGACCAAAAGAAGATCCTCCCTTTGCATCAAAGTCCTCCCCTCACTAATAACTCACTCAGCTACAAATACAAGTGCACCCACAAACACAGAAATTTGGAGTATGTGTGTTAGATCTAATAAACGCAACAATTGCACATAAAATGTACTTTTTACACAATTACACCAAAGTAAATGCATAAACTACATTTCCTACTTAATAAAGCACATATTGTACCTGCTACATATATTCCAACAACAAACAAAGCCACCAGATGAGACTGGAGTATCAACATTTATGCATCTTTGTATCATATGGCTAATTTATTTAATAATCTTAGTTTGCAAATGGGGGAGTCTATACCGCTTGCCGGATGGTAGGAATTCAGATTGATGATGCTTTCCAGGACGGTTTTTCCCGGTATGTTGGCTTTAATATTTCAATTTAGTTATTTTAGTTTGAGTAGGAATAAAGCACCGGATCCTGAGGGTGCCTCCCCCTTAAAAACATGCTCTGACCTACTGACCCCCATCTTCACTAACGTATTCAGCAAGTCTGTAGAACTGTATGACGCTCCCAGCTGCTTAAAACGCTCTACCAGCATCCCTGTCCTCAAGACACGGAGCAGGTTTAAACGACTGTAGGCCTCGTGCCCTCACATCTGTGTGGGTCTGTAAATAATAATAATAATAATTATTATTATTATTATGCATTGGATTTGTAATGCACTTTATATTTATACAAATCCCAAAGTGCTGCATAATAAAACAGGTAAGTGCTAAATAAAGCAGGGGAAAAAAAGATAAAATAAACCAAATTAAATGTTCGGATTGTGAGGTGTTTGCGTTACGTCTGCTAATGCAGCCGGTAGAGCAATGTGCGGAGGAGGCGGTGGCCTCAGATTCAGAGGAGAACAGGGATGGGAGCAGAAGGCTGCGGCCTAGCCAAGAGTGTGATTACTTTATCTCTGCTCTGGTTCTCAGTAAAATACTGGGACTTGATGGAATCACCGTTTCTTTTTATTCAATAAGTAAATGGGGGATCCGTTTTCATTATTGTACATAACATCATGAAATCCTTCAAGCAACTGGAGCTGAAACACCTGAAAGACATCACAGGCCCCCTGCTGGACAACCCGGGCATAAACTTAATCTTGGACCACCTCAACCAACCAGGGACACACGTCGGCATCCTGTTAGTGGACTTCTTCAGCTCGGCCTTTAACACAATCATCCCCTAATGTGGATCACTTCCAGTTCCTAGGCAGCATCCCCTCTCTCAGGACCTGAGGTGGTCCTCACACATTGACACCACCCATGAGAAGTCCCAGCAGAGACCAGACTTCCTGTGATCCTCTTCCGCCATCATTCTGTGTTTCTTAGAACTGAAGATGCCAAAGATATGGGCACATAGCTGCTGCCTGGAAAGGAAGCCAGAGGCGTCCCAGATGTGGTGCTGATCATAAAGTCGAAGAATGCGAAGAGTGCTGGAAAAGTGCCGTAACTGGAAAAGGGTGGTAGAAATTGTTTTCCTCTTTTTTGTGCACTAAATGTGACTTTATGGTCCAGGGCAGGGTTCCCAAAGTGGGGCGAGATGATTGGATGCTGATGTGCTAAAAAGATTTACTATTTCCTGGACTTTTTTGTAAGCGTTCTTCTAGTAATTTGACTTTATTCTCATAATTTTCTGACTTTATTCTCAAAATTAACAAATTTTGAGGATAATGTCAAGTCGCCAAAAGGGGGTCACCAGGTCTATGCCGCTGTTATTTTGGGGGTCGCAGGGTGAAATGTTTGGAAGTTTGAAGTCAAATTCCTTGTTTGGACCCTCAAATTTAGTGAATAAAGGTGATTCTGATTGATTAAAAATGATAACATCATTACGATGATTAACGGTATTGCAAAAACAATCTTTTTCTCATTGAAGATTACGCTGTTAATCTGCATTGGAATTACTGTTTTTGGTTTTTGCTTTAAAAAGCATTTCTTATGCTTGGTCAAGTGACCTTAATGAAGGGATTGATGAGACGACCGAAGCAAGTACATACACTGCAAAAAGGGAACTCAAAGTAGGTAAAAATCCTCTGGAAATGATTGTATTTCTTGTTGCTTTGAACTGGTAAATCAGATTATTTGCCAATGGAATAAGATTTTTGCACTTAAAATAAGAACAATTCATCTCCATCATCTTATTTCAAGTGCAGGATGTCTAATTATCTTATTTTAAGGGTAGAAAATCTCATTCCATTGGCAAATAGTCTTCTTTAGCTGTTCAAATCAAGGAAAAATATACTAATTTCAAGAAGATTTTACTTACTTTTAGTTCCCTTTTTGCAGTGTACATCTTCCATTTGCGCCCGTCACGCAGTGATTCAACGTGAAATAATTAATCGAGCGTACTGGTCCAGAAGCAGACTAGCCCGTAACTTTCCTACACTTGACCCATAATTGCCTCAGATGCAATTTGAGGCCTCCAAATATTACCCACGTGTTCTGGCTGTGTCCAGCCTTGTCCAAGTTTTGGGAATCCATATTCAAGTCTCTATCAGCCATCACCTCTGTCAATGTTCAACCCCCCCCACTCCTTGCCCTCTTTGGGGATCTATCACAGGGTCTGTCACTCCTGGTGTACTTTGTTGATGTCATTGCTTTTCTGACTCTTCCAGCAAGGCGTACTATTCTGGTAATGTGGAAGAGCCCCTCCGCCCCAGGAAGGTCTCCCAGTAACAGCTTCTAACGACCCAGGACAGTGAAGGCGGGTCATTGGTCTGCGTCTGACTGAGAATGTGCCTAGGAGGACGGGCCTCCATGTCCTTAAAAACGGCAGCACTCCAACTGCAGGTTGCTCAGTGTGAGCCGCCAGAACCGAAAAAGACTCCTGGATAGGTGATGAAACATTTCCAGAAAGAACTGAACGATTTAAGCCTGTTTGCTGTTGCAATGACCTATAACTGAGGATTTGCACAGACATATTCTTTTAAATCAAGGTTAGAAACCTATTGCTTTGGGTGCCTTTGAACGTTTTGTTTAAACTATTACCTGAAACAATATTAGTTTGGATTTATAGTCCACCTTTGTAGTCCAAGTTTCCTTACCTGCTTTTTTATCGCATTACAATGCCCTTTTCTCTGTGTTTTTTCTTTCTTTGGTTTGTGTTTGTTTGTTTGTTTGTTTGTTTGTTTGTTTGTTTGTTTGTTTGTTTCTTTGTTTCTTTCTTTCTTTCTTTCTTTCTTTCTATCTATTTATGTGAAACACACAAACGTCCTTTTACTGGAACGCACTGATGTAAATAAACTGGCCTTGCCTGGTGATCAGTTATTGCAGTACCTGGCCACTAGATGTCAGCAGTTCTCCGCTGCTGATGAAATTTCCGCCGCTGGGTTGCATTTCCGGAGCGGTAGAAACCACAAACCACAGTAGTTGTCTGTGATTTAATGCATTGAAGTCATACTTGACAAGATTTTTTTTGAAGTTGTTGAATTTAATTAATTTGAAAAAAATAAAGATCTAAAAATTGCAAAAAATAATGTTCAGTTTTATTTACATATTTAATATTTGAAACAACTGCAAAGTTAACCAAAGTGCCTCATAGAGGTACAAAAACCTCTACTATGCTGTATTAAGAGCCAAAGTACAGACAGGAGTCTATCTAATGTGTGGGGACAATTATTCACTCATTCACGCACACATTCACACCCTAAAATCAGACTGATTTATTTCAAGAATATTGCATGTATTTATTAAAGACTGGGGCTGCACAAATATTCTTTCCAGAGTTTTTATTGTTGGAAAAGAAGTTTTGAAATGTGCCTAAATTAGAAAGGATTGACAAATCAAAGTTATGTTTTTGTAAATCCAGGCTGTACTGCACAGCTGGATGTTTAAAACCAGGCTGGCAAAATGCCTGAACTGAGACTGCAGTTCAGAATCATTCAATTTCAGACCCGTCAACCATAAAAACATTAATCCGTGGTTTTATTTCTCTGAGTTAGACTTGATTTTTTTTTGTTCAGGTTCCCTGCCCATCCCAGTAGAAAGGCGGAGTCCTTTCAGTTGAATCTTTTGTTTTCATCTCTTCACTGAGGCCTGTAATCAAAGGGAGCTGCTTTGTGCAGTTTTAGGCTCGGCACTGGAATAGAAAATCCCCATGTGTGTGTGTTGTTACTGAACTATTTACACACACAAAACAAAAACTTCCATTCATACTTGAACAGGATTTTTATCTGATAAAAGCGGTTGATGACAAAATAAGATCATCCTTTGTCGTTTAAGAAAACTCGGTCCTTCTGTTGGCAACTGCGTGAAAGATTTATCCGTGGCTTATAGGACGACTTCTTCTGGCATTGTCGTTTTTAAAGCAAATGTAAAGATTTTGTTGTGTTCAAAATATTAAAACTCAGTTTCCAGTTTAAAGAAGCATATTGTGCCTTTAGAGCAGCGGTGGCCCCCATTTAGTCCTCAAGAGCTACTATCCTTGAACCTTTAGACGCATTCCTTATCCAACAGTCCTAAATCAACGAGCGCTTCGTTACTCTGCAGGGCTGAATGCTCTCACATGCTGGACCGTTGATTTAGAGCTTTGATACTAGCTTAGAAAAAAAATTGAACAGAAACAATAATGGGTGGACAAACATGTCTAGACAGAAGAGACAATTAGATATTTCACAAAAAAAGGCAAAGGTTTTCATACGTCTTTAACTTTAATGCCTACTACCTCGTCACAGCAAGCTTAGTTGCATTTTTAAGAGAATTAGACCATGTGGCACATACTCATTAAGGGAAAAACGTTAAATACTTTACAAGACTTTGTTTACAAATAAAAAAAGTGTTGCTTCTAGTTGTCTCCAGCCATGTTTACTCTGACAACCTTTAATGAAAATCCAGGGCAAGCCATTGAGAAGATGCCTAATTATTAAAATAATAACAACAGCCAACTGGTAGTCTAAGCAAGGTGAGCATTACCATACCCTAAGCATTCCCAAAATAATCCGTCAAAAAGCCCATGTTGACTCTGGAGGAGCCGCAGAGAGCCACAGCTCAGGTGCGAGAATGTTTTTGATAGGATAATTGTTTGTGGAGTCCACTAATCTGGTCTTTAAGGAATGGGGAAACTTGGTGGTGGAATGGCAGCAGGATGCTTCTATACAGTAAGAATGGGCTGACGACCACAACGGATGGAGCTAAAAGCTGAAAGGGTTGGAACCACACGTCTGCCATGGTTTGTTAGTGTGTTAGGTTTTGCTTTCTTTTTCTGTTTCTTATTCAGGCCGGTATTCCAGGTGCCTTTGGTTGTCCTTGTTTGTCCCGTTTTCTTCTGCTGCATTCCTTTTTTATTTGCTTTATCTCAGTTCCACTGAGGGAAATCACCATTTACACAGTGTCGTTTCAAAGCCAAAGTCATGTCACTGCATTTCACAGAAAGCGCAAGCGAGTCCAATTTTTTATCCAGTTACATAAAATCCAACTCAGTGCTGCTTGTTGCAGTAGCGTACAGTCCAGTTACAACACTCTTACTGTTTGTTTGACCCTTTATATTTTATCTTCCATTCCCGAGGCAAACACCTGGGTTGTGTTACCGTCTGTCACTCACCTGTCGTTCAGTTGTCATCACCACCTCAGGGCTTGATGTTCTGCCTGGTTTATTTTAATCTTCTTTATATCTCTACGCGTGGGCGCTTTTGTTATCCCACTTTCCTGTTGTTTCCACTTTGTTCTGGATTAACTTGCTCAGCAGCCCTTTTGGATTCGTTCTAATATTTTACTATTAAAGGATTTTAGTTTTCTTCTGTTAGGCTTCTATGTATTTTACTTGCTGGTGAAGATTCTCAGTCATCCAGGTCATGGTGATTAAAAAAAAAAAGCAAAAAACAAAACAACTGGACTTGTTTTCCGTAGTTGAAGACGTTTCGCTTCCTCTCCAGGAAGCTTTCTCAATTCAAAAAGTCTGGAGTAATGTGGAGTACCAAGCTTTATACCACTGTACAAACAAAGGCCTTGTAATGGCTTAGATAACATGCAAATTCAACAGAAACAGGTCCACCCCTTAGTAATGGGCGGTCGTTAAAGCCATTAAGCCAGCAGAATGGACCGAAACTGGTCCACTCCTCTGTAACGAGGAGTCGTCAGGGTTGTTATTGGCTTGGCTTACAGGAACAATGTTTTGATCACCTGAATGAGGGTGAGAGTTAAGGTGATGATTGGCTGGAATTAATCCTAAAGCTGTGTTGTAAGTTTTTGAGAGTTGGAACCTAAGGCCTCCTCCTCTGTTTAAGGTTTTTTCTCTCTTAACGTAGATGGCTTCCTTCACTCCTCTTTCAAACCATCTGTCTTCTTTGTCCAAAATGTGAACATGTTGGTCCTCACAGAGTGTCCTTTGTCCTTTAGGTGTAGGTGGACAGCAGAGTCTTGTCCTGAGGAGGTAGCTCTCCTCTGTTGAGCCATGCGTCTGTGCAGAGGTTGTTTGGTTTCTCAAATATAAAGATCAGAACATTCCTCACTGACTGAACTGCAGACACCACTCCGCTCATCTTAGGTTTGGGGGTTTTGTCCTTGGGATGCACCAGCCTCTGTCTGAGGGTCCTGTTAGGTTTGAAATGTTCTGGGATTTTGTGTTTGGTGAAAATCTTCTAGAGTTTTTCAGAGACTCCAGCAACATATGGGATGATGATGTTTTTGCGTTTATTCTTCTCACCATTATGTTCTGCAGCGGGTCTTTTGGATTTTCTTGCTGATTTGACTAAAGCCCAGTTTGGGTACCCACAGGTCTGGAGGGCATCTCTGATGTGTTTCTGTTCTTTGTTATTACCTTCTGTTTTAGTCGGGACATCTTGTTCTGTCTGAACAAGATGCAGTATCCTAAGATACTGTAGGATATAACATTTTCAAGCTTAAAAACAGATATAGGAAATAATCAGCCATGCAACAAAGACTTTCACTTTGCATTCTTTTTCCAATAAAAACCCTGTAGTTAAATACTGAAAATAAGATATGAATTATATACATTTGATGGAATCTGGACAGTATGGCGGTTATTTAACTACGTGCTCATGTGTCAAATCAGCAGAGTTTTTGTATAGCTGTAGATAGTTGATAAGAAATAACCGTACCCTGTTTCAGTCCCCCCAGGTTGTTTACCCTGAAAGAAATGGTCTTCTCTACTGTAGATTTATGTAGTAAAAAACAACAACATTGAAACAGAAAGTATACAGATAGATTTCTGGACGCGAGAGTGCCCAACTCTCGGTTACGTCAGCTTAAATATGAGCAAAGACCTGCTCAAGACTGGTCGATTCCTCCCATGTTGTCTTTGGGGATACATGTCACAATTAGACTGAAAGAGTCTGGCTCCAGGGATATTCACGTCTCCTCTCTGCATGCCTCAGGTGTGAAGTCCTTGGCTTCGTGAGCTATCGGTTGTTTCTGTGGGAATTGCTTTTCTCAGCTCCAGCCTCTGTGATCGCATAATCCTTAACAACCCCCCTGTTGATGTGCCCAGAAGGCACATCTTAACAAAATAGTCCAAATGTCCATTAGATCCCCATGTTAACATAGTTGAAAACACAAACTAACAGATCATTAGGTTGATTAAATTAATTCTACTTGCCTTCTGATAAATTCAATAGTTTTGTTGGACTAAAACATTGTTCCGTTTAAACTTTCACTGGTTGCTAAAGGAATGAAAAACAGATGATTGATGTGTTCTGAGTACACTAACTTACCATTAACCTCGGAGATTCTTGAAACTCCAACCCACAATGTTTAGAAGAAAAGGCTTTATTTGGGGGCTGGTGTCATTAACGGCGTTATCACTAAAAACAGTCGCCACAGATTGGCTGAGGCTAGTTCTGCAAGGCCTGCTTGTTATAGACAGGCCCCTGCACGGACACAATTCAACTGGCATAATGACCCCCACAGCATGTCATCGGGTTACGCAGGACACCATTAATGAACCATTTAATTGATTCAGGTTTGTTGAGTCGGTGAAAAATGTTTTAGACATGACAGCTGAAAGCTCAATCTAAAAGGCCAATTAGCTGTTTAACTTGTGAAGTTGTGCAGTCACACTTTTTTTCAGATCTTAGATGAAGGTAAATTGTCCGTTAGCCGTTTCCTGTCTGATAAACAACCCAGCAGGTTTGATCTTTTAACTTATTCAGTGTTTAGACCCTTTATATGACAAAATCACTTGTCCAGCCTTTTGTGGATATAAAAATCCATGTTATGCTGCAGAGCTGTTATAGAGCAGCTAAGGCTGTATCCATAAAAAGCACCCAGATCAATACCATGATTATTTGCACTAATCCATCCATGTCTTCCCTTTTTGATGAAAATGAATGTACTCATAGAAAAATAGCTCTATTTATCGTTTTTGAATATATTAATTAAAATATCGTAATTGAGAGCAAATTGGAGCAACGTTGTGATTAAATCTGATTTTGATTCTGACAAAGCAAGGATTTTATAGCCCCCCAGTCGTGATCCTTGGGTGTTTTTTGATTTTGTAATTATTGGATCATGCATTCTTTAGTTATTTATCCTTTAGTGTTTGTATATTTTTACCTTAGTTTGTGAAATATAGTTTGTGGACCTGGGGTCCAAAATGATCCTGGACCCCAGGTTCATTTTGGACATTTTTTTTTTAGTTTACATGTCCTGCCATTGGTTTTGAATATTCTAATTATTTATTTTTTTGCTTCCTTGCATAGTCCAAAGACCGTGCCAACTGTATTCTCCTTCTCGTAGTTTAAGATCCTCCAGCCAAAGACTGGATCTTTTCAGGACCAGAGGGGATTGGTCTTTTAGGGCGGTGGCCCTCAGACTGTGGGATACGTTTCCTTCATCTTTACGCTGTCGTCACTCTCGTCATTCTTTTAAGAAGCAGTTGAAGACCCATTTGTTCAGATTGGATTTTAACTAGTTTTATGCCATGATGTTGCATTTATGCTGTGTTATCTTTATTATATGTTTTATTTTGTGTTGTTTTATAGTTGTTTTTGTTGAGCGTTCACACTGAGCCTGGTTCTGGTTCTGCTGGAGGTTCTCCTCCCTGTTAAAGGGGAGTTTTCCTCTCCACTGTCGCTTCATGCATGCTCAGTATGAGGGATTGCTGCAAAGCCATCAACAATGCAGACGACTGTCCACTGTGGCTCTACGCTCTTTCAGGAGGAGTGAATGCTGCTTGGAGAGACTTGATGCAACCTGCTGGGTTTCCTTAGAGAGGAAACTTTCTCACCAACCTGGAGGATCTGATGGAGTCTGACTTTGAAAAGAATCCTTGAGATGACGTGTACTATTAATTATTCACTATATAAATAAAATTTAATTGAACTGATTTGAATTAATCTCACCCTATAGGTGTGGATGCACCGGCCTTTGTTGGACAGCTGATCTCTGCAAGACCTCCAACCCCTCTCGCTGCTCTGCAGAGCAATGACCCTCTGCAAAATAAAGCAGCTGTGGATAATAAACATATACGTGTCACATTGGTCAGTCCACTTCATCCTCCTTGAATGGAGCTTTAAAAGTCCAAATCTGGCTGGGAGTAAGACCAATTAAAGCACGTGCCAAAACGAGCCCCCCCGGGCAGCATATTCCCGGCACAGACACCAAACCTTGCCGAGCCTGTAGGACGGCCAGTTTTACCTGCAACCACTGCGGTTCAGCTGGTGGTTGGTGGAAATTTCCCACTGGCTCTGTGATTATCTAAACAAAAAGAACAACAATAACGCTCTGGAAAGGATACCACATGTCTTTGGCTGCACTTCAAAACCCTCAATAAACATGTCTGAACACGAAGCTTAAACGCCAGTGTGATTCTAAGGAGCTGTGAAAGAAACGAAACTTTGGCCCTATTGTAAAATCCCTCTAACTTTCGTTTACTGGTTAATATTATAATGATGCCATGCCTCGGCTTGATTGCAGACTTTTTGTCTGCAGGAGACAAACAGTCGAGTAGAGAAGTGGCTCTTTTGCATTGCTAACTTTCAGTTCTTGTGAAAGGGACCTTGGCATTTAAAATAAATAAGACAAACAGACATGAGCTACATTTTAACTCATTAAGAACAGCAGAAAAAAGTTGAATCTTAGCAGCACCAGCAAAGCGAACGTGTCTGTCACTTGCTTGTCCATCAGCATGTTTTAACCTCTTGTTTGTTTCCTCGTAAAGTGCCAGAAATTGTGTTACTTCTTCATGGGTGCGTAACAAAACAAGATATTATCAACTTTCATTCTGAGTGCTTGGACTGCTTCCTCCAAACCTGTGCCAGAAGTTAGGAAATCTGAAATCTAAAGTTCGAGCAGGGTGAAAGAGGCGTCTGTTTGAATTCCATCACTGCGGCTCAATGCTCACACTGAAACTAAAAAACACTGATAACTTAACAGATGAGTGCTTGCTCGTTCTTGTAAAGCATTTGATAAGAAAAAAAGTTATTTAGGGAGTTCATGTTTAGGCTGTTGTCTGCGGGAGACATTTTACTGTCTCAGGTAGAAATGATGCACTGACATCAAGCTGCAACACCAGCATATCAGACCCTTTGGGGGTTTTGTTTTCACAGTGCTTTGTAAAAAGCATTCATGCACCTTGAATCTATTCGTAGATCGTCTCGTTGCAGGTTTTGGAAATCGCAGAGCTGTGTATGGCCAAAACCCGTGGAGAAAACTCATCAGGGAAGAGGTTTTTCTGTCGCTGTTGAAGCTGTTTTGGGAGTCAGCCATTGATGGAGAACAACATGGACTAAACAGCCTACAAAAGAGACTGATGAAAGATCTAAATCCCAGAATTCATAGCATTGACCTGTTTCCATAACAGCTTTTAGGAAGCAGATGTTTCCCAAGAAAAGACTGCAACTCTATCGTAATGCGTCTTTTGGGTAAGGACTATTTAGCCAGAGCAGATGTGCGTTAGCGGTCACCATGATAAGTGCCTTACTGGTGCCAAGGAGCTTAAAGGAATCCCATAATCCTTTGGGTGAAATGATGTATAAGAACAGCCTAGCTCATTGAAAATAACGAAAATGTCGGCAGAGAACAGAACGCACATTTCACACGCATCATCCACGTAAGGACGTATGAGGTAAAGGCTGTCCAAAATCAGCACAGCAGTCCGGAGCTCATTTCCTACCTACGATAGTATTACTGTTGACCCCATGAAAGAAACAGGAGCTATAATTAGACGTTTTTGAATGGAACCATTATCTTGGAAGAGACCTTGGATCCAAAATTGGTAAATTCTGTCGACTGGCTTCCTGACAGTAGATTAGAGGTTGGATCTGGGCAGAGAACATTAGTCTAGAACAACAACATTTAAATAATGTTGATATCATTATGTGGCGTTTACCTACTGGGCCGATAACAGGACACCGAGCCTTGAGGCTACAAAAACAGTTTTTGGTTGTGCTTTTTAAGCTGCATCAAACTTTATTTAGTGTTTAAACCGTAATCGTTTTCCCTTCATCCCTTTACAATAAACTGCATAAATGTCCCCTTAGTCCTTAAAATGTGCTAAATTGTGTCTCTGTTATCTACTAATGCTAATGTGATTTTTCTTTGCTAGCTAAACCGCTAACCCCCAATGTGACATCATCATCTCTGCCAAGACGCCATCTTGTGAGAGTCCAGAAATGTTTCTTGGTAGGTTAGAAATCATTGACTGAGGGATAATCAACACAACATCAAGAATCAATGGTCCAGAAGGTGTTTGATGTAGAGCTCAGCAAATTATTTATTAAAATATAATTTTATCAAAACATTGTGAACTGGTTGTTTGAACGGCAACTAATTGTTCTTACTTCATTTTAAAGCTAATTTGACCTCATTCAAAACTCCTCATAGCAAACCATGGTTCATCATGTTATTGGTTTCAGTTTTATTATCTGTTCCCTTTTTTCTGTAATTTTGTTATTCTCAATAGGTTAGTTAAAGGTCAATTTATTGACTGAAGTAATTTAACTAGGAGTTGAAATATTTTGTTGATTGTTGTATTTTGGAGAGAAGTTTCTTGTGTTTATTCTGTATAAGCATGCAGGACGGGCTGTTTGAGAACACCAGTGCGCAAATTCACTCCTTTATCTATTCTATAATATCACACCTCAGGCAGGAATCCATAAAACAAAAACTGACTGAGACCGAGAGCTGTTTTGCTATTATTTCCTGATGATCAAATGGCGCCCCGATATGGTTCATAATTGCCTTTGGCACTCATTGTCATTCATAACCAAACCAACCTTATTGTTGCACAACAGCTGTTTGACGTTGATGTGAAAATGGATGTAGCTATATACAGCTGCAGGCTACAAAAGACCTGAGAATGGTGTGGAGGTTCATGTTCCACCAGGGCAACAACCCTAAATATACAGCCAGAGCTACAAAAAAAAATATTTATATCAAAAGATATTCTAGAATATCTAGAATGGCCTAGTCAAAGTCCAGAAGTGAATACAACTAATCAGCCGTTGCAGTATTTACAAACTGACATTGATGGACACCTGTCAATTCAATCTGACTGAAGAGGAGCTATTTTGCTAAGGATAATGGACAGAAATGTTCACCTTTGGCAGAGCAGAGCGATAGCCTCAAACACAGAGATTTGTCAGTTCCCAGCCGTGTTTTCCTCCATTTACCTTCTGCCCGTTTCCCATTCAATCACTTAAAGAAGGTCAAAAGTGCAAAAACAACACAAAACAGACAAATAAGTTTCTAGATGTACTGCAAAATCTGGTTCTAAAAAGTGCAGAACCAGGGTGCTGGTGAAGATTCTCAGTCATCCAGGTCATGATCATTAAAAAAAAAAGTTAAAAAACAAAACAACTGGACTTTAACAGCCAACGATGACCCTAATGACTCCTCATTGCTAATGTGTTGACCAGTTTCGGTTTAATTTGCATGTTATCTACGCCATAACAACGCCTTTTGGGCAATAATTTAAAGCTTGGAACTCCACACTACTCTAGACATTTGAATTGAGAAAGTTTTCTGGATGGGAAGCGAAACGTCTTCAAACTTGAGAAAGAAGTCCAGTTGTTTTGTTTTTTTAACTTTTTTTGGGAATTTAGAACCAGGGGTTCGAGGTTTGAATACAAATGCATGCCATATTTTTCTGATTTTCATTTGTCCCAATCAAACATACATTAAAGTTTGTAGTGACAAAAAGTTTAAGTACTATTAATACTTTCACAGTAACACTGTAACATGAGGAATGAACTGACCTTGTGTATAGGTCACTTCCTGGAGTTCTTGAAAAGGAAAAGAAAGAGAAAGCGGAGACATCAAGAGGCCCCAAATGGACGAGTGTTCCTCCCAACCCAAACATGTTCTACAGTAAGATGGAAGAGTTTTTATTGTTCTGCGTTCAACTCTGCAGCGACGGCAGCCAACCAGTGCTGCAGCTGTTTACACGACTCCGTCCCCCAGATGGACACTTTCCCAGCTGAGTTTGTAATCTCTCCCATCCGCCCAGCCGTGCAATAAAAATAGTTTGTCCTCCTCTGATCACGGTCTGAGTAAACTGTGATTTCTCTCGGCTTACATTTATAACTTCCTCAGTGGTTTCTGTCCCTCATCATCAGGGCAGCAAAAGTCAAAGTTTGTTCGATTTTAGAGGAAAACTGAACCTTAAAAGTCTCCTTCTAGGAAATCACGTGGTTACCCCCCCCCCCCCCCCCCCCCCCCCAGGCATGCTAATGTTGTGTCTCCGATGTGGGAACTGCACTAACCAAACTGTGCCAGACGAGGGGGAGGTGGTTGTCTTCAGGGTGTTTTGTTAATTGGTAGTAGTTTTTTTTTTGTATTTTTGCTTGCTAGAGCTAGCAAGTGTATTTCTGTGTTTTATTCGTTTTAATCTGTGTACAGCACTTTGGTCAACGGTGCTTTCTAAACAAAGTTGTATTGTGTGAGCAGCAAATGAATGAACAGATCAAGCCTCTATAGAAGCATGCTTGTGCATCCTCCTTTTCTTTGGATATTGACCAACACGTGTCGTTTGTTCCGCCTGGTTAAGCTGAGCTGATTCATCAACCCAAATATTGTTCACAATGATGCAACCCATGTTTCATTCAGAGGATTACCAACGCAGAGGCTGTTTTCTTCACTGTTTTTGTCTTACAATGTGGGTCAACTTGTGCTGCAACACCAGGCTTAGTCTGGCGCTGTACAGTCATCACTCTGAACATCATCCATCAAATTGCAATATTAGTGACTCAGTTTGAGAAAAACTTGATTGGACATGCATGAGGGAACTATGCCCTCACTAACATGTGTCTTTGAATTTACTTTATTTTACAAATAAAGCATCGATGATAAATAACTAATGTGTTCAATCAGTCTGACCGGGATAAACCAAGTGGACTGGATAGACGGGGGATGAACTGCATTGTTTTTAGGTTTAGTTCATTGCCTGGGTTCATTAAAGTCAGACCTAAATATGTATGGCTTTGTTTGTCAAATTATAAGCACCTGTTGAAAAAAATTACAATTAAGCAGGTATTAAACAAATTTTCATCAATCCGAGGTTTCTACATAAAAAAAATATTTTATTGGTCTAATGCATCATTTTATTCTTATATGTTGTGTTTTCATTAGCTAAAAGTGAAATTAAAATAAACAGAAATAAATATGTCTGTGTGTAATAAATCTATATAAGATGTTTAAGTTAGTTATTTTATCTACGTTCCAATTTATTGACTATATATTTGTTTATCTACTATATATATTAATCAATATATGGAGGCTAACAGGTCCCAGACATGATGAAGACAACTTAAAAATTATCATTTTATGACACCACTTCTACTCCTATTCTGGTTTGCGGTCTCCAACAACCGGTCTGTGGACCGGTGGAGGTTCGTGCATCAGTTGGTACCAGGCCGCACAGAAGGAATCAACAACTTATATTATTTTGGTTTTACATGTTATTTCAGTCTGAAAAATGTTTAAATGTTTAAATGTTTAAAACTAAATGGATACTTTCTACATTTGACTCACTCTTGACACAGGTCTTGGCCGCATGATATGTTACCTCTGAAATTAAACCAACAAGCTCACAAAAGAAGTAAAAAATCAGGTCTTTGGAAAGTTTCTTTGTGCATGGGGAAAAGGCCAGTGAGAAGATGGAAGACGAGCTTAGCTTCATTTAACAGTCTGGTCTGCATAAAATGTGCCCACTGAGTCTCTAATTAGCCAATTGAATAACGTTTCATATTTTAGTAAGTCTGCGATAGACTGCCGACCTGTCCAGGTTATACCCCGCCTCTCGCCCATTGACAGCTGGAGATAGGCACCAGCAACCCTCACGACTGCACAAGGGATAGACGTGTTAGAAAATGGATGAATGGATGGATGGATGGATGGATGGATGGATGGATATTTTACTAAGTAAATACCACATTACTTTTTTCCGATTGTATCATTTTGTTGTATTTATCCGCCACAAAAGAGGAGCACCACACTGCAAAAACGGACTTAAAAATAAGTAAAATATTCTTAAAATTTGTGTTTTTGTCTTTGATTTGAGCAGGTAAATTGTATTATCTGCCAATGGAATGAGTATTTTGACCCATAAAATAAGACAATTAGACATCCTGCACTTGAAATAAGAAGATGGAGATGAGTTGTTCCTATTTTAAGTGCAAAAATCTTATTCCATTGGCAGATCATCTTATTTACCTGCTCAAATTAAGGACAGATACACAAATTTTACTTATTTTTAGTTCAGTTTTTGCAGTGCAGAGAAGCCATGCAGTATCAAACGGAGGGACACGTGAAGGTAAGCTAATGTTAATGTTAATGCTAATTTGCTATAATAGACGTACACAACAAGTTCAGCGCAAAATGATTAAACGGTTGAAGATATCAGTCATTAAAATTTGCGGTTACTAGTGATGCCGCCTCTTAACCAATCAGAGACCGACAGTCTTCTGAACTTCAGCGTGAAACGGCAAGCACCTACTAAGAATGCCAATTTAGCACCTCCAAAAGTAGCGGACAGCTTAACGTCCACGCCAGGCGGAGCGTCGTTTGTTTATTTTAAATGTCTCGATCTTTGAGAGCCACATAAAGAGGTCAGTAAAGCTTCTGTCTGGAAGAAAACCTCCCGGTCTATGTCAGTGAACACTGGCTGTTATTAGCTTGCTGCAAACTACCGTACCCGGTTATTGGGCTGCGCCCCTCCTTTGAGCTGCATCACGCGTCCCAACAACCAGATCCACGTTTCAAGTGAACTGCATGAACTGGCTGAGGAGAGCTGAAGGCAGCTATGTGCACTTTTCTCTGAATGATTGCTGCAGGAATCTCTGGAAAGTGAGGAAAATACAAGACAAAGCTTGTGTGACTGTATCTGCAAGTTTGCAACAATGGTGATTATTGTCATGTTACGCTTTTTCCTTGATGAGAACTGGATAAAGTTGTGTCTGGATTAAGTTTTGGTGAAACTGAATCACAACTTGGGCTTTCCAAACTGTTTTCCTGGGAGCCGAGCCAAGGAGAAGCACTCTGACAAAGTTTATGTGTTGGTTTTAGGTTTCAGAACGTGCTTTGACCCAACTCACTGTTAGATTTGCCTTGAGACATCCAGCTTCACGTCGGTGCGCACCATTAAGCATAAACCACTAAGCATAAATCTACCTTTGCACCGTTGTATAACAGAAGATTCAGAGCTGCCATCAGATTTGAGGCCTCACAAAAAGGCCTCAGATGATGATGATGTCAGAACTGTGACATCAGAGCCATGACATGTGGGCTATAAATATAAGTACTATGCATTCACATTAGCTCTTATTTCTGGCACAAATCCATCCATTCATCCATCTGTCCTCCAACCTCTTTATCCTGCAAATCATCACAGTGAGTTGAACTTGATCACAGGTTAAGACTTGGATCTGAATAAACATTTCTGAGGAATTTATGAAGCGCTGCACCACTTTCTCATACATTAATGAGTCAGAATAACCTGCTGTGTAACATAATGCTCTGTTACTTCTCTCAAAGGTCGGAGCTCCTGCGGTTTCATCACACCTGAGTAAAGCGCTTTCCAGTCGCCTGTTAAATAAACAGCAGCATTTGCTAATAGTAGTGGTGCCAGTGGTGGCTGGTGGTATAAAAACAAGCAAAAACTATTTGTCCGGGGGCTGGACTAGAGGCTGGGGATGACAACACAACCATAAACTGTACTTAAGCATAAATCCGTCCACAGTCACTTCCCTGCTGCTTGATTTTAAAGTGTTGTTGTTCCTTCATCTGCTTTCTTTCTGACCGCCAATGCCTTGTGAAAGTGTTTAGTAAATAACATTGTCTCCTGTCTTGTTGTGGACCTTTGCAGCGGTATGTTTGAGTGACATTTGCATCCGAACATCTAAGCTGCCAGGAGTGAGACTGATTGACCCGGAATCCTGAATTAGTCTGATTGGATGAAGAATGACAGAAAAAGAGTTGATTGGCCGCAGGCAAGGGAAGCTGCGCTCCGAGGAGAACCAATCAGAGATCAGTACAAAGTCACATGGAAGCCAAAGGTATTAGAACGTACATACACACTCATTGTCTGGCAACGCGGCAAATGAAACATTACAATTATCAGGCCTAAATAAACAAAAGAACTTCAGATAAACCCAGAATGGAACGGGATTGTTAATAAAAAAATCAAAAGTCAGACACATTTTATGAGAGAACGTGTGACGTCATGGCCTACCTGTACCAGCATTGTTCTTACATGTGCGGCGGCGGCCATGCTGGATACCAAACCTGTGGCTGCTTGGCCAAGTCTGGCTTTCCATGTCAAGTTTGTGACTCTCTAATGCGTTGTTGTTGATTTTCTAACTGGAAGCTCAAAAGAATCCAACTTCTGACAACAAAGAATTTGCACCACTAGAAGCAAAGACTTTGCTGAGTCACTGGTTGGTTTCACTGGTTCCCACCTGAAGTGATGGGGAGAAAATATACAGAAAGATTGGATTTAAACTCCATATGATCAGATGCTGTGCAAAAGCTGTAGGATTTACCAAAAAACAATTAGTGATGAGTGTGATGATGTGATGCATCACACAGATTCACAGCTATTTTTCACATAATTGTTTATACACAAATGCCATTAACGGTCAAATAGAAAATTTACATTAACCTTAGTGACCCATAGAAATTTGGTTCCTATTTTAAATTACATTGATTGTAAAAATTATTTGATCAGAGAAAAGAAAAGGTATCTGGCTTTAATTAACTGATATAATCTTTCTTTCACGTTATATTTTAAATTTTCCTCCTGTGTTTTACCTTTAAGTTATCATTAATGTTAATAGAAATATAATTTAGGTTTTAACTAACTTTTTATGTGATTTCCAGTTCTCTCCCTCCTCTCCCTTACCTTCTAACACATATAAATTTTGTTCTTTATTAAATTTCGTGCTTTTATCCGCTTGCAAAGGATTAATATTGTTTGTATCTTGCTCTACAGAGCAATCATTTCTCTTTTTTTACCATCATTGTTTGCTGTTTGCAACCGGCAGATCCAGCCCTATCAAGTGTCCGTTGAAGCTGTTTAATGGGAGAAAACAGCTCAATTAGAGCCGGATCACTAAGTCAGATAATTCCACCTCACAACCTTTTGTAAAGTTGCACCGCTGTTGGCAAAGTGTCTCCTTGTGTCAGGAAAGGTGCCTCTCCCTTCGGTCAACAGCTTCCCCACTCCCAGATCATAATCTACTTGGATGCAACCCCACATTTGTGTAAAAACTCTCACACAAGTCACCGCCGCACGGACTGGAGCGGTGCCAGATGTTTACCCAACAGAGGAAATCCCCGACCGCACAGTCAACGTGCCAGCCCCATTATGAAATGTCTGTGGAAAAAAAAATGGTGAGAATGAGAGACGTCTTCTCTAACTTCCTGATAATGTCCCGATAACTCCCATGAAACATTTTATTATGGCTTTAACCTCTGATAATGATGAACTCGCTATGCATCTCCTATCAATATCAGCTAATCAGACCTTTAAACTATGAGATCACAGTAGGATATAGAACACAAAGAATATTTATCTCATATAATCAGAACAGCGCTGTGGAGTAGTTGGGCCCCCGGTGCATGCATGGGTTCTACCAGGTACTCTGGCTTCTTCCCACAGTCCATAAATATGGCCGTTAGGCTGACTGGTGTATGGAAAAATTATCACGATCTTGCATGGATGAGCAGGTAATGACAGTGGATGACGAAAGCGATTGATTTAAAATGTGAAATGAGGTCGGAGTGTTTTTTTGGCTTCAGTTTAAAAGCTTTATCTGATATTAACACCACTGGCATTAATAAAGTGAATGATCCCTTGAAATCATCTGTTAAGACCCATCACACTGAAAAAAGAAAAAAAAAACGAATGAAAACATCTGTAAAGAGGTTATATTTCACCAAAAACATCATCAGACTGGGTTTGGCGTGAAAGAAACATGCAGGAATTCAGTCTGCAAAGGTTGTCAGAGTGGCTTCAAGCTAGGCTGGTAAGACCCCCACCATCAGAATGACCCCCCCCCCCCCCCAAAATGTTAGCATCAGTGTGATGCAGAATGAAAACCTCTGAGTTTGCTGAAGATCCTGCAAAGATCAAAACCCTAGAGATGATGTCAGACCTGAAGGATACTGGCTCATGCGTCTTCGAGGAACCTTCTGTCTCTGCTGACCTTCATTCACGGCTTCCACTGACTGTCAGGTGCTTCGGCGACTGCCTGATAACATGATTCCTCCACTTGTGGCCTTCTGAAGGTCAGAGTTTTTTTTGCATCAGTGAGTAGATTTTAGTGGTTCTCGGATTCCTCACACCAAATACCGTGTCAGAAAATGTTCGTCTCTCCAGGTTCCATCATTGCGGTTTGTGTAAGTAATTTTATACCAAAGGGTTTAGATTTTCTTTTCCAGCAGACATTCACCAAATAACCCAAGAACACCCATGCATGCACACATTTCCTTCTAATTCAAACTATTTATTTTCCAATTTATTTTTCAAATAGAAACGTGTGCATTGAAAATAATAAACTGGATGATGTCGAGTTGTTCTTCACGGATTGCAAACTTTGTGACGTTGCCTAGCGAGCTGCGTCTCGGTGCATTAATGTGTGTGAGAGTGACTGGGTGATTGTGGCTCTAGTGTACAGCGCTATGGATGGTCAGCATGACTGGAAAAGTGCTATACAAGTTCAGTCCATTTACCATTTATGACATCTAGTCAAAGAATAGCAACGATTTGCTGTTTTCCATTAGAATAACGACCTTCATCTAATGCATTATTTTTGACGTGTGCAGCTGCTGCGAGGAAACGCTCCAAGAACAAATCCACCATTTCTGGAGATGTTCAGCGATTGCTGCAAGGGAAACGTTTGATTCCGATTTCACTTCATGCAAATTAAATAAATTATAATCTTTGGGCAAAAATACATGATTTCTATGAACCGGTTTGTCGTTCCCAGCTTTAATTCTTGGGAATATTATCAAAAAGGACTGACTTCTTCAACATTAAGCTTCTTTACGAACCTTAAATACTCCTTACCAATTCCAATTAAACGTAAGCACTTGTGTGCACATTGTTTGAAGTGTAATTTTATTTTCCTTGGAAGGAGAAATCTCTTTATCCACCACATCTGCAGCTACTGCACGGTGGAACAGATTGCAGCATTGCATACCTACATTAGGGGATTTATTGCACGTGTCTGGGCATGTCTGAAACTGTTGCCAACAGTCCACACTTCCAGTCAGCGAAGACAGATGAAAGTTTCACTTTCTCTTACACCTGTATAAATACACCTGCGCCTCACTCTTCTTGTCACAGCAGCAGCTTCCCTCTCCTGAAGAAACTCGCTGAAGAAACACATCCGAAACAATCTACACATCCGAAATGGCCTCCAAGGTTGCAGCCCTGCTCTTGCTCGGTCTCGTTTGCTTCCAGCTGGCGACAGGTAAGAGAAACCTCTGCACGGCTGCAGGCTGCATGTCAAAGCTTTTATGCTCGTGCTCATGCATTTCTTTCCTTGTGTCCCTGCAGCTCAGATGGTGATGGACTGCTGCCTGAGTGTCAGTGAAAAACGCCTGAATCCCAAAAACCTGGTGAGCTACAGGAACCAGGTTGCCGGCATGGGCTGCGACATCAGTGCCACCGTGTGAGTGTCCTCATCGCGTCAGGGCCTCACGTTTCCCACGGCAGACTCTGCTGTCAGCCGCCGTCATGCTTTGCAGAGTTTTAATCCAGTTTGTCCTTCTGCTTTTGCAGGTTTGTCAATAAGAAAGGCTTGAAGCTGTGCATGGTTCCTGCCGAAGAGAACGCATGGGTGCAGCACCTTATCAAGGTTTTGGACAAGAGGAGACTGTCTCATCATTAAAAAACAAAAAGGTAAGGCAGTTGATTTCTCGTTGTTTTTGATTTCTGGTTGTCTTGTTGAATTTATTTGAAATGCATCCATCACGCCCCCCCGCCTCACTCTCTGCTCTGCTCTGTTCCAGAACCTGAAGAAGACGTGTGGAAAGGACGCCTGAGGGCCAAACTCAGAGCTGCAGACAGAACCGCTTCTGTTGAGGCGCTCAGAGCGGGCCGAGCTGTGCAGAACATGGTGTTACTCAGAAACCCCGGTTCTGTCTGATTTGTGACACATTTCTGTTTGTTTTCCTCTGCAAGTCTTCAGACGGGCAGAGGGTTCTGCTCTGTATATTATATTATATCTGTTCTGTTTATTTATGGTGACAGCCGTTTTAGTGAGATATTCCTCTCTGGCACAGCTCCAGTACAGACTTGTTGCTTTTTTCCCCTTTCTGCTGTATTTCTCTGATAAGTTGTACAGAAATAGAGACGCCTGAACTTGCCTGAACTGCAACAGACGGTGGGAGAAAAATCACTGCTCTGTTTGCTGCTTGTATTTTACTGTACAGTTCAAACTCACAATTCAAATAAACTTTTATATTGTTTTGTATATTTTGGTTGCTGTGTCCTTTTCTTAACTCAACGCATCTTTTTTATTTTCTGTGCAAAATGTCTTAATTTCACCTCCTCTGGTACAACTAAGGCATTTAAAACCAGTATTTATACCTGCATATATATATATATATATAAATAAAAATGTTTCTTATTAATACCAATACTATGAGATGCCAAATAAAAAAAGTGACATTATTAAAAAATATAACACAGCAACATGAAATGAGTCAACAACTTTTAAAACAATGATCCAAAAGGTATATATGTATGAGAGATATATAAATAAAAAATAATCCATGATAAACACGGAAAAGCAAAAAAAGGTATAATCATAACCAATAATGTTCAAACAAAAAGATGACCAAATTAGACAATATGAAGTAAAATAAAATAAAACAAAAAAGAGGCTTTAAAAATAAAATACGGCTTTAAAGATCTTTTTAAGAATAAATACAGACAAGAAAATTAAAAAGCTTAAGCAAGTACTATAAAAATAAGACCACATGACAAAATAAGATGTTATCTAAGCCATTACAGGCCTTTGTTTGGTATGGTATAAAGCTTGTTACTCATCATTACTCCAGACTTTTTGAATTGAGAAAGCTTCCTGGAGAGGAAGCGAAACGTCTTCAACTACGGAAAACAAGTCCAGTTGCTTTGTTTTTTACCTTTTTTTTGGAATGACCATGACCTGGATGACTGAGAATCTTCACCAGCACAAAATAAGACATAAAAAGTCATTTCTATGGTATCTTTCCAGAACAATGGTGAAAAAACAATTATGCTCTCAGATAAAATATACAACAAATGGGCGCGCTTGTGGCGCAGCAGGTAGTGCGACTCACATACGGAGGCCTTAGTCCTCAACGCGGTCGACCCGGGTTCAGATCCGACCTGCGGTCCTTTGCTGCATGTCTCTCCTCCTCTTCTACCCCCCTTCCTGTCAGTCTACTTTTATAAAAGCGAGCCACTAGAGAAATCCCCCCCCCCCCAAAAAAAAGATATATACAACAAAGTACCAACAGACTAAGGTTTATTAAAAAAAACAGAACTTAAGCTATATAAAAATGTTATTAAAACAAATTTTCATCTTTTTTGTGGAAAGTAATCAGATTTGCATTCATCTATTTCAAAGAGCATTTTTACCCAAAACTGTTTATTTTGCTTTGTATCAAACTGTACTTTAGTCCTGCCAGAAAATGTTCAGTGTGATTAAATTCTGAAAACAGGGAAAGTCTCACCTTCTCATGACTGAACCTGTGTGGGACTGACCTCCAGAAAGTGATCCTGGTACTAAAAGCAAACATCAGAACATGGTTCTGTGCAGAACCGAAAGCAGGTCCTGCAACAAAACCACGAGAATGAAGCTGACGTTCAGTTTGGAGCTGAATTTCTGACTACGGTCTGATAGACATATGAAAATATGTTCAAACAAGTCTTAAATGCATCATATACATCCCAGATTAGCGGCTACATTTAGAACCGGGCCGATATTCCCTAACGGACCAGAACAGCTACGCCACCAAACTCTTGTTTTTGTCATTTTCTGAATATTTGATTGGATTTTTCTCTCCATATTTATTCAACATTTTATGGTGTTGTGCTCAAAAAGACATTTAAACAGCTCCTCAATACTTGAATAAAAATGTATTAAATTCTGATGGAAATCTTGTACAGAATTCATATAAAATATTTACATTTAAGAGCGAATGCTATATCTCTGTTTAGAGTCTAGATTGCAATCAGGGAAGCATGCAAAAAAAAAAAAAACTTTGGGGATTTTTTGGCGCTGAACTGTGGACAATCTGAGATACCACGCGCAGACATGTAACCGTGTTGCCATCTGTTCCGACTTCCAGTCAATGAGCGCTGTTATAAGTTTCACTTTCTGTTAAGACCTGTATAAATACACCTGCTGGCGCAGCTTTTCGTCACAGCAGCAGCCTCCATCACCTGAAGATCCTCCCAGAAACAGCTGAGAGAAGATCTGACCTGAGAAGACGGAGATATGGTCCCCAAAGCTGCAGTTCTGCTCTTGCTGGGTCTGATCTGCATTGAGTTTACAACAGGTGAGAGCAAACAGGATTCTGAGCTGAATTTATATATTGCAGACGCAGAGTTATTAGATATTAGCCTCTAATATCTGAGCTATCTCACTGCAGCTCAGATTCCAATGGACTGCTGCCTGAGCGTCAGCAGTGAGAGGCGTCTGAACCGCCGAAACCTTGTGAGCTACACCCTACAGAGAGCCGGGATGGGCTGCAAAATCAGTGCCACCGTGTAAGTGTTGACTTAACAAATCAATTTAATCAGAAGAAACTTTTTCAGAGTCTTCATTTATTGCTTGATGTGCTTTTTCAGGTTTGTCAACCGGAAAAACATGAAACTGTGTGTCGTCCCTCCAGAAGGGAATCCAGGGGTGCAAAGAATCATTGATTTTCTGGACAAGAAAGGACAGCATCACTAAAAAAGTAAAAATATACATAAAAAAAACATGCTAAAGTTGGAGAGAGGATGGAAACAGATGCCTGCTGTACTGAATGCTGCATGTAGTGGTGGTTTTTATCATTGTTGCCTTGTTTTATAACTAAAAATGAGAATTGAACTTTATTTTTTTATGATTTTGTAAAAGAAAAAGAGACAAAAAGAACATTTCCCGAATTCATGTAATAAACAACATCTGAATCTATACTGTTTCCTTTATTTAAAAATAATTACTATGGGTAAAAACGCGTATTTCAGCAGCTTCGCTTTATTTTCCTCCATGCATCCCAAATCAGAGACATTTATGGTCATTTATATTCAGTTTTATTCCAGGGTTTTTTCTGAGTGTCAGATAAGTAAGTTACTTCAAACACTTGCATAAAACAAAATTAAGTTTAAATAAAAAATAAAATGCTGCACAGTGGCGCAGTGGGTAGCGCTGTTGCCTTGCAGCAAGACAGTTCTGGGTTCAAATCCAACCCTGGGTCTTTCTGCATGGAGTCTGCATGTTCTCCCTGTGCATGCGTGGGTTCTCTCCGGGTACTCCGGCTTCCTCCCACAGTCCAAAAACATGACTGTTAGGTTGATTGGTCTCTCTAAATTCTCCTTAGGTGTGAATGGTTGTTTGTCTCTCTGTGTTGCCCTGCGACAGACAACCTGTCCAGGGTGTCCCCCGCCTCTCGCCCGGTGAACGCTGGAGATAGGCACCAGCAACCCCATGAGGGATTAAGCGGGTCAGAAAACGTAAAACGTAGATTTTTAAATCCAACACAGTCAGCTTTAGAAGAACTATATTTCTAAAATAAAAATAAAAAGTCACCTAAAATGTGTGAGGTGTCAGAATAGGAGATTTAGGTGATCCGACGTGACGTGACGGGATGTGCAGGAGTTGGGAATTTTCTAACACATTTAGGTCTAGAACATTGTGGTGCAGCTGATATTCCTGCATATTTAGCGGACCAATTTTTCCACCCCTACTGCTAAATGAAGAAATAGATTTGCATTTATTCACCGCCTCCGGAGGGAAACCCAGAAATGCCTCTGCCTGTCAGGTTCCTGGGAATCCTGCTGTTTCGTTTGTGTTTTTCTCACCTTGTTTGTTAGTTTTCTGCTCATTATGATTTAAATACTTTAGCTCAATACAAAAAAAGTTAAAAACGAAAAAAGAAAAGTTCCTTAATTTCCTTTATTTTCCGCCTGTATTTCATTTAATTATAGGTTTATTTGGCCTCATCTGTTCATTCATCATGGTTTTATTAAATCTAGACTTTTTAAAAACACAGTCAGCGTTAAGCTGGAGGGTCAGCTTGTCGTCTATGAAAGCTCCAAGGTATTTAAATCAAGGCCAAGTGGCATAAATCCCTGGATTTCCAGCAGTGAGGTCCAGGAAGCTGTCAGTGACCCAGGTGGAGAGCTGCTCTATGAGCTGAGGGTGGGGGGGCTCTCAGCAACCTTCAGGCCAGAGATCAGGGTCATGTCATCAGCACAAAATGAGACAGAAATCTAAGCTAAAGATTAGATCCTTCAAGCTGAGCGTAACTCTGAGAGTTACAAACATGAAAACTATATTTCCAGAAACATTGCCCTGATTTTCTTCCTTTCCTTTTTGCTGTACGTCGTTGGATTCAAAGAGTCTGTAACGTTTATTTATTTTTTTCCCTTTTTACTTCCACAATTCACTTTTCAGATTTACAGAAGCTGGTACTGCTCTGATTTACGCTCAACCAAACGCTCATTTCTTCATTTCTGGGAACAGGAGCCTAATTCTTGGAAACAAGAAGTCCTTGTGAGCTTTTCTGACCTTCTCCCAAAAAGACACTTGTTAAGAGCTTTTCTTCCACTAGCTGACCCTCGGGCCAAAGACCGACGGCTCCTTGCTGCATCCTGTGGAGTTTCCCACATTGCATAACTATGTCACCCCGAGACCAGTCAAATCTAACCGTTGACCCCTCTGACTATACGACTTTCTACAACCAGAACAAATCTGCAGCTGTTGCGCCTGTAATGCAAAATGGGTCTCAGTTTCAGTTTAACAGAAGTCCTCAGTCTCAGCCAAACCTTGTCCAAATACAAGACGAATTCATGTTAATTCAAATAGAAACTGAGAACAGAGTGTCCAGCTACTAGGAAATCTTAAAACTGCTTTCAGTTAAAGGCGTTTGGCCATATGGCAAAATAACAGACATGTTTCAAGTCAAACATGCAGTCAGCACCATTTTCTTAAAGCTGCACAGCACCATCGTTACTAATGTGTGAGAAACTACAAAAGGCTCTCTGCAAACTGTCCAAGATGAAACCATTTATTACAGTCAGTGTGTTTATGTTTCACACCACAATAAGTGCTAAAGTACACATGCGACCTACGGTTTTAGATAAACTTAAACAGCACAGCAAAGGGAGGAGGTAGAAAGTACCGCAGTTAATCAGTTAGCAAGTGAAAGGGGAATATTTATTTAGCTAAAGTGGGGCCATATATCTATATCTATCTGCCCAACTAAAGCCCCTTGTCCTCATGTTCAAGTCAAGTCTGTGTGGCCTATGATTGGATCTAAATGTAATCTGAAGTTTTTCTCATACTGCATCAAGGTGCTGTGTTTTCAGGACACAGAGCCTGGATTGTAGAGCTTCCTAACCTGAGCTGGCACCACCGCACCCCCACCTTGCCCAACCTGGACCTTATTCCCTCACCTCCCACGGAACCTAAGCCTGATTCTTTAACTCAGTACACACCCTGCCCTCAATAATCTTTGAAAAACAACTCTAATCCAAGTCTCAGGTATTTCAACCCAAGTCCAAGTAAAGTCTTTAACCTCCATCAACAAGTCAAACACAAAGTATTTTTCTTCAGTTCCAAATTAAGTCTCCATTTACATAAAGTCTTTAAGAAACTGTATCTACACAATTTCACCCCAAGTAAAAATGTATGTCTCTGTTGACTGAAAAGACAATTTATACTCCTGGATTGTAGAGGGCCTCAGGCCTAATCTAACACATAAACTGAGTTAGGAGTTTTTAAACTGTTGAAGATGAGGATTCTATAGGTGGCAACTTGATAAACACTGTTAGAATCCGATTTAAATTACCTGTACAAGTGATCAGATAAAATTGACCTAAAAACAGGAAAAGACAAAACAGCTTGAATGTTGACTTTCTCAATAAATCTATCTATTTTTTTCATTTAATCTGATGACTTTATACAGGTAAATGTACCTGTATAAAAAGATATATAAAAACGTGAGAATTCTATAGCTGGTGGTGAAGATCAGGTTGATGCAGGTGGTGCTGAAGATGAGGATGTTGCAGTTGGTTCTCTAATTGAAGAAGAGGATGCTATAGGTGGTGCTGAAGATGAGGATGTTGCAGATGGTTCTCTAATTGAAGAAGAGGATGCTATAAGTGGTGCTGAAGATGAGAATGCTATAGGTGGTGCTGAAGATGAGGATGCTGTAGGTGGTGCTGAAGATGAGGATGTTGCAGATGGTTCTCTAATTGAAGAAGAGGATGCTATAAGTGGTGCTGAAGATGAGAATGCTATAGGTGGTGCTGAAGATGAGGATACTGTAGGTGGTGCTGAAGATGAGGATGCTGTAGGTGGTGCTAAAGATGAGGATGCTGTAGGTGGTGCTCCAAATGAAGATGAGGATGCTGTAGGCGATGCTGAAGATGAGGATGCTGCAGGTGGTGATTTAAAGGAAGATGAGAATGCTACAGGTGGTGCTGAAGATGAGGATGCTGCAGGTGGTGCTAAAGATGAGGATGCTGTAGGTGGTGCTCCAAATGAAGATGAGGAAGCTATAGGTGGTGCTGAAGATGAGGATGCTGTAGGTGGTGCTCCAAATGAAGATGAGGAATGCTGTAGGTGGTGCTAAAGATGAGGATGCTGTAGATGGTGCTAAAGATGAGGATGCTGTAGGTGGTGCTGGAGAGGAGGATGCTGCAGGTGGTGATCTAAATGAAGATGAGGATGCAATAGGTGGTGCTGCAGATGAGGATGCTGTAGGTGGTGCTAAAGATGAGGATGCTATAGGTGGTGCTAAAGATGAGGATGCTGTAGATGGTGCTGAAGATGAGGATGCTATAGGTGGTGCTGAAGATGAGGATGCTGTAGGTGGTGCTAAAGATGAGGATGCTGCAGGTGGTGCTCCAAATGAAGATGAGGAAGCTATAGGTGGTGCTGAAGATGAGGATGCTGTAGGTGGTGCTCCAAATGAAGATAAGAATGCTGTAGGTGGTGCTAAAGATGAGGATGCTGTAGATGGTGCTAAAGATGAGGATGCTGTAGATGGTGCTGAATATGAGGATGATGTAGATAGTGCTGAATATGAGGATGATGTAGATGGTGCTGAAGATGAGAATGCTGTAGATGGTGCTGAAGATGAGGATGCTATAGGTGGTGCTGGAGATGAGGATGCTGTAGGTGGTGCTAAAGATGAAGATGCTGTAGGTGGTGCTCCAAATGAAGATGAGGATGCTGTAGATGGTGCTGAAGATGAGGATGCTGTAGGTGGTGCTAAAGATGAGGATGCTGTAGGTGGTGCTCCAAATGAAGATGAGGATGCTGTAGGTGGTGCTAAAGATGAGGATGCTGTAGATGGTGCTGAAGATGAGGATGCTGTAGGTGGTGCTAAAGATGAGGATGCTGTAGGTGGTGCTCCAAATGAAGACGAGGATGCTGTAGGTGGTGCTAAAGATGAAGATGCTGTAGATGGTGCTAAAGATGAGGATGCTATAGGTGGTGCTGGAGAGGAGGATGCTGCAGGTGGTGATCTAAATGAAGATGAGGATGCAATAGGTGGTGCTGCAGATGAGGATGCTGTAGGTGGTGCTAAAGATGAGGATGCTATAGGTGGTGCTGAAGATGAGGATGCTGTAGGTGGTGCTGAAGATGAGGATGCTGTAGGTGGTGCTAAAGATGAGGATGCTGTAGATGGTGCTGAAGATGAGGATACTATAGGTGGTGCTGAAGATGAGGATGCTATAGGTGGTGCTGAAGATGAGGATGCTGTAGGTGGTGCTAAAGATGAGGATGCTATAGGTGGTGCTGAAGATGAGGATGCTGTAGGTGGTGCTAAAGATGAGGATGCTGTAGATGGTGCTGAAGATGAGGATGCTGTAGATGGTGCTGAAGATGAGGATACTATAGGTGGTGCTGGAGAGGAGGATGCTGCAGGTGGTGATCTAAATGAAGATGAAGATGTTGCAGGTGGTGCTCTAAATGAAGATTAGGATACTATAGGTGGTGTTGAAGACTAGCCTCCTGCCTCCAGAAGTTTCTGCATTTGGTGTTTTATTTCACCACATCGTGTTTTATAAGTGCATTTATTTGAGTTTTGTTGAATTGATTATCTAAAGCGCTACTGTTTTTAACACCCTAAAGTATGATTGCTTGATTTATGGCCCTGGGGTCGAATGGAAAGCTTCCAGAGTAATGTTTGAAAGTGAAAGTCAGTCAAAAGTTCATATACAGGATATAAAGGAGGTCATGACACTGTAGAAAAATGCTGCCCAGTTCCCCCTAAAGTCAGTTTTGTGAGGATCGGATACAGGCTGCAGCTTTATTTATCTTTGTTCATTATACTCCTCCAAAAGCATTGCATGCAAGCTTTATTTTTCCTCAAGGTATATACAATAGGCATAAATATAATTTCACTGAAGCCTGTCCAAATGTGCAAATACTCATCCTGGTAACAATGGGATGTGGATTGACCACATGTAATCCTCAGCTTTATATATATAAATGATTAAAGGCATTCTGTTTGCACAGCAGTTATGCTGACATAATTGCGGTATTATAAAGCCATCAAAGTCCTCTCAGAGACGATAACAAGTGTACTTTCCTGTTAGTCCACAAAGCTGACATAAAGGGACACCAATAACTATTTTCCATTGCACTCCTTTTACCTGCCAAAGTTCCCTTAGAGGCAGCTCTTCTGGTCTGTCCTCTTTTTCATACTTTACTGTTAACACTTCAGATGGGAAATTCCCAGTCTGTGAATGCAGGCGACAGATAAGGCACCGGCTTACAAGAAATGGAACGCTTTTCTTGTAAGTCCCCTGAGGAGTTTATTGCAATATGTACTATGTAGCACATAGTATATAGTATGCAATATGCTCAGGAATGTAAACATGTGTGCAGCAGCAAAGCGATTTCACATCAACGGATTCTATCTCGTCTTCACATCCCTAAAACAGTAACTGAGGGAAGCAAAACTTCTTTGCAGACATATGACCGTTGCAGTATCAGTTTGTCTCATCCTTACTTAGGCCGAACTGTGCTGACTAAAAACTGTAAGGAAGTCCAGTAAACATAGTGTCATAGTTTAAGAGCCCCTTTCCCACTTTAAATGTTGATTTAACTCAGTGATGTTGCTTGAAAAGCTCAGGGATTAGATCTGGAAAGAAAACAGTAAATGTGTTGATGCCGGTGGTTGAGATGAAAGATGCCAAATAATCAATATCCGATGGACTGTAGCTCTGCACACACCTGAGATTTGTGACAATGTGACGTTTATCCCGTACAATTGTCTGAAAGAATAAATCTGGTGGAGGGAAGGAAAGATGCAATAATCTGCACATCTGGATTTCAACCCTTGGTTTAAAGAGCTTTTCGTTTAATTTCAGCTGTAGTATTCTAATCAACATGCCACATTTTTACTTGCCAATATTTACCCACTTTAAACTGTAAACATCTTCTCAACCAGCGTCATCGTGTTAGTCTGAATAGGCTGCAGGTGCGCCAGGCTCTGCAAGGTGGCTCCGCCCACCAGGTGAACCTGCAGCTACTGGGAAGGATGATGAATAGAAACCACACAGACAAACAACCACCCGATCCCTGACAAACCTTTGCATTTTAGCAGAGGAATGTAGACTTTTTTATATCTCCTATAAGTGTTAGAAGTTAAATTGTGATAAAATATATTTAAATGTTTGCATTGGGAACAGAATAGTAAAGAGTTCCTTCACATTTCAAGGATGTAGTGATAGTTTTTCTGTCAGGCCCTGTTTTCACTTCTGTTCAGCAGTGAATGAGTGATGGGAAGCACTTTTTGTCTATTAAAAAGCAGAAAATGATGCCTTTTACACATACTGGGTGAGTCCTGGTGAAGTGCGCTGCCACCGACCATATGGAGCAGGTGTGGGTTGTTTGATGGCTAAGGGTGTAATTTTGATGCAAGTCTGAAACTGCAGATCGATCTCAGGGTTCCACATAAAAGCCAGCCTTATTCTCAGACCTCCACCAGGAGCCACCCTAACCTCCAAACCATTTGTTGAAGACAATACAGTGAGCTCTTTACCATCTGAATTTATGGATCCAAACCTTATCCGTCTACTTCCTTGATCTAACTAGTCTACTTCCTCTAGACCAGGAGTCAGAACCTTTTTGAAACTGAGAGCTACTTCACTGGTGTTGTGTCGTATGAAGGGCTTCAAGTACTGACCTTTAAACTAGGAGAGTCAGAGTTCACCTTAACTTTATGTAAAATAAATAAATATTTCATGCTTTGTTAGATATTGTAATTTTTAAATCTATATAAATGCAAGTATGAATAAACAAGAAGAGTAATGGAATAAAATAAAGTTTTAGATGCAGCTCACTGGTGGATGGTGCTTTTTTTTTTTTAAGAACAGGCTTGTGGCGCCACGTGTGGTCCTCGGGGGGCTACTTGGTGCCCGCGGGCCCCATGCTGGTGACTCCTGGTCTAGACACTGCTTTTAAACCCAAGCATGCCAGTCGTACCACTACTACATCGCTTTCTGAAAGCTAACTCTTTCACTTGATAAGATTTGAGTTCTGCATCTGATTCGGCATGTTGGTCAAGATGTTTCCTCGAGTTACGACAACGACTTCCTGCCACCAACGTTGCATTCTCTCTGTGTTTTTCTGCATCGTAGAGATGGAGATGGAGTTATTGTCACCATTAGTTTTGTGCATTCTTTTTGCTTTTCCCTTCCATAGAAAGTGATGTCATCCTGGTTTGACTGGACATTTCTTCCTGTTATAGGAGTCATTCCTCTCCACAGTCGCCCTTCACTTGCTGAGGATGAGGGATTGGTTCAAAGTCAATAACTTCATGCAATCAGACAAGCTTCCTTTGGTAGAAAATTTTATGTGTCTCGCATGAGATGTGAATGATGGACGTCCTTAATGAGAGTCTTATCAATGCATGGAATGCATGATCGTTCCTCCGGCACATAGGCTTCCCAATCCACCAAATAACGCATGCCTCGACTCCGTCTTCTAGAACATAGGATGCGTCGGACCGTGTAGACAGGGTCTCCGTCAAGAACCCGGGCGGGTGGAAGGGTACCGGAGGTGGGCTCAAAATGGGACTGAATGACTGGTTTGACCCGGGACACCTGAAAAGTCTGATGAATTCTCATGGATCGAGGCCGGGTGAGACGGACAGCCAAAAAGGTCCCACGAAGCAAGGAGCTAATTTCTTGTTCTTGACGTGCAGAGGAAGGTCCTTAGTGGACAGCCAAACCTTCTGTCCCTCCTGGTACTTGGGTGCAGCCCTGCGACGATGATTGGCAGATCTTGTGTCTCTCTGGTTCATATCAAGAAGAACGTTAGTCAGAGCGGGGAAAAGCCACGGGGTTATATTGTCTTCTTGGAAAATGTCGCCTTTCGTATCTGAAACTGCTCTCCCTCTTTCTGTCTGTCAAAACGAGTGGCTAAATCCTCCAGTTCTTTCAGTGTGGCAGGCAGATCTCAAGTAGCTAATTAATCCTTAATCCTTTCATCCCTCTGCATAAAAGCATCCATTGTTGTTCCAGTCACTAGCTGCAGCAAGCGTGTGAAAATCAATGATGTACTGTACGTAGATTTGGGACTGGATCTCACTAGAAAAGACCCACACTGATCAGGATCTCTGAGAAGCAACAGGACGGCTAGGAGCAGCTGCCTGGTTGTTTGGCGTGACAGTAAGTTAATGATTTCATTCATGCGGGTTGTTGTTTACTCCAGCTCGCCACTCCCGTGCTGACGACTGGTCCATTATTGGCCAGATTCTACTGTAATGAGTAGTATACTGGAGACCCGATAATTCTGTCCGAGTGGGTACTTCTAAGCCAGATTTGACTAGACGTGTAGCAAAAAGGAGGACAGGAATATCACAACTAAGATGGACAATCTGGCATGGAACAGAAGTCCTGCTGGTCTTCTTCTATAGTTGCTTCAGGAGTTAATAATTTTGCAGTTGGAAGAGCACAACCAAGACAATACTAACCCTCAATTTCCACCCCAACACCAAGCCCCCAATAGGGATCAGCAGCACCACAATACAGAAATCACACCGACTCCACCCAACGGATCACACTAGGAACAGTGTACGTACTGGTGCACATTGGTGTTTTGGAGACTTATTGTAAAGTTAAAACATAGATTTGATCTTAGGACAGAGAAAAAAAAAACAAGCGGTTTATCTTCTACCGGAAAAGAAATTACCCTAAATAAAAAAGTCTTAATCGCAGCCTGAAAATGAGGAAAAAGATCATATTGAGATTCCAGAACTTCTGAGCTGGTACCGAAGGAAAAGATCATTTGGGCCAGTTTCTGAAGCTGCCACCGAATAGCCAGTACGTCTAACAGGAAGTTTAATTTAAGCAAATATTGCAGAAATGAGATGTACTAAAACAAATGTAGAAAGCTGAGTACTTCCAGGAAGATTCGGTTTGTTTTCAGCTAAAAAGGGAGAGAAGATTCAGATCCTCCTAAGAACTGAGTCAAAGTTTGAAATTAGTTCAGAATACTGTAAAACAAGCACACTTCCTCATTTTCATCAAGACGCAATGAGGCAAGCGTCACGACTATTTATGGCACTGTGCAAAATTTTAACAACTTTTCACTTTGACTGCAGTTTGTCACTTTTGTGGTGTTTTTTTTTCCGTGTTTCCGTGGTTTCTGTGAACTCTTCATGCTTTCCATTTCTCAATAATTTAGTGCACAGTTAGGTTTTACTCATTTCTCTGCTTCCCTGTGGCCATCCTCTCCAGTTATTTCCCTTGACTTTCTCCGTAATGTTTGTATGGTTTCTGTCATTTCTGACCAATCCCTCACTTCATGTTTTCCTGCAGCTGCTCCACATTAATCATATTCACATTTTCACTGTTGCCCTGCCAAGTCTCCTGGCACTTAACCTGCTTTACCTTTTCTCCAGCAATGGCTTTTGCACTCACTTCCCTGGCTGTTATGCATCTGGGCTGTATTTCTGTCCGCCATCATCTGTCGTTTGTTGGGCCGTCTGGCTGTTTGCCACTCTGTTCAACTAATTAGCCGGAGCAGTTTCACCAGTCTCACTCCCATTTACCTGTTTTCACTTCAGCCTCTGACACTGCTTATATATACACAGCCAGTCTCTGCCAGATTGTTGAAAGCCTTAGAGTGAGTACAAGTCCAGCATTCATTGTCTAGGGTTGGAGACCAATCCATGTGCTCTGGTGATGGTTCCCAAGTTCTAAGAGGAGGTTAACGGACTAAACGGCTCATGTGGTGATGATTCCAGAGTTTGCCAGTGGGATAAGGAAAACCCTTAAGCCTCTTCGTCTACCACTGCTACCTCCAGAGCTTCTTCGGTGGATCCCGTGACTTCTGTATTTTAATCATGTAAAGCACTTTGCGTTGTCTCTGTACTGAAATTTGCTATACAAATAAATTTGCCTTGCCTTGCCTTACTGTATTCCTTGTTTTCAGCTCATAGCTCTTTGGGAATCACCTTGTTTTCTGTCTGTCACATTTGTTTGGTGTTTTTTTAACCAAAGAAAATGAAACTAACTGCGTCTTTGAGACCGGCTGCTGGTGACAAAGTCTCTGAAGATCCAGATATGTAGACTACACACTGGAAGGTCTTGAGCCTTTATATACCTCAAGGATTTATGTTATTGTATTGCATGAATGCTTATCAAACAAAAACAGCCTTGCTTTGTGTTCAGCCAGCTGCGGGAGTAACACTGGGTCAAAACGCAACCGAAGCTTAAAGAAAACCTTTAAAGGACGACCAGGAAGCCCAAACAACTACTGGCAGCTGGAAAGACATGTTTTATTACATGACAGACTGTTGTTATCAAGTTGTAAGTGCCCTGACTGACTATGAAAAAGATTTTTTCCAAAATCAACGCCTAACATAAACATCAAATAACACCCAGGATTTCCAACTGCATTTTTAGATGTTTGGGTCATGCAGATAAAGTAGACTGGGCAAAGAAACGTCATGCAGATGCAAATCAGCTGCACAAGTGTAACCACCAGCAAGTATATATTTCAAAGAAAATATCACGAAAGACAGATGGGATATTTAATCACCACTTACTAAATTATCAGTGGTAATAAACTCATATCAAGAAAGTGTATTTTATGTTTTATGCCAGAGTGTTGTTTTGTGTGGAATCTGTGTTTGTTTGTTGACCAAACAACAAAAGATAACAAAAGTTATTTTTATCTGTGCAGATTATTAAAGCAATGTCAAATTATATGCAGCCACTTTGGTGGCAAACATTTATATTTTTCAGCACCAAAGCCCAAAGCCTAGATATCAGTAGGCAGGACCCAAACGTCCACAAATGCAGTGGAAAATCTTAGGTGTTATTTGATGTTTATGTTAGCCGTTGGTTTTGGGGAAAAAAAAGTTGTTCATAGTCAGTCAGGGTAGATACACCTTGGTAAACCTCTTGACAGCACTGTGTCACACTTGCCTTACAAGTGTACTTGTAATAAAACATGTCTAATAAATAATCAAGGCTAAATATAGTATATTGGATTGAATGTCTAACGATTCTTATGTAAAGTTTCAAAATTATAAATCAGGTCTTCTAATCTTAAAACAAAAATCAACTGTCTGCTGCCGCTCCTTGCAGCGCAGTTTAACCTCCAGGCTCCAGGGGGAGCTCTTAGCTTTGCTGGCGGCTTGAATATTAAAGAAGCCGCTTCCAAAACTTTTACCCTTCATCTGATGACGGCTGATTTACTTCTTCTGACTCCGCTTCCTCACGATAGCAAGTCACTACCAAGGTCCTTCCGTGAAAAACACGGTGTCTATAGAATGCACGCCTGCACGTCGAGGTCAAAATTCAGCATAGGTCAACTTTGATGGTGCGCTGCGCATGGTTCGCCGCAGCGCTTTGGCGCCCTATCGCTGCGCATGCTGTTGAAAATCATGGGTTTCAGAGCGCAGAGGTTCCTGTGTGGAAAAGGCCTTCAGTCAGCTGACTGGAAACTACAGAAAACTAAGACTCCTCCCACTTTCTTGTTGTCAGCTACTATAGGAGCGGTCGGTTAATGCGCCAGGATTCCCCGTTTAATAATAATTGAACATCATTGATCTCACAATGGAGATATTCACTTCTTCATTGTAACCCATGCCTTTGCTGCCACTGCTCCTCAGATTGCAGGCAGTGGGGATCGAACCGGGTACTTGCAAACTTCTCAGAGCACAAGCACGCTGCTCTAACCACTAGGACAACACTCCCCTTTTACGTCAGAAAGGAGCACAACAGAATCTAAAACAAGAGTCCTTTGTAGTGAGATTTCTGACCATATATCTCAACAACAGTTTTTTAATCTGTATCATATTTCTATCAAAACAGTTTTGTCTATATAATTTTTCCATTCAGCTTATCTTAAACCATTCATGTCACAGGCACTTTGCTGAATAACTATGCAAACAAATGATGGTGTCAGGAACAGTAGTTAATTTATAGTTGTCTAAGTGATGAATCCCTCCCTGCTGGTGCTGGGTTCAGGGACAGTAGCCCCTGGTCAGATGGGCAGTTCACATTGCAGGGGTTTTTCCAGAGGGATGAGATTCCCAGAATTCATGGTTTTAAAGGGCCAGAAAGGAAACTGAAAGCTTCATTCAATAGTATAAAAGTAGAAGCTCTAGCTCAGAAACCTTCAGTTGTCAGACATCCTTTGCAACAGAAGGTGTTAGGAGGAGGAGAGAGTTCCTTATCAGCCAGAATCAGCCTCTACATCGACCACATCGAGCAGACATGGCTCACCAGGGTGATCTCAAGCTCCTTTTCTGCATCTTCTTCGTCATCTGCTGCAGCACAGGTGAGACAACAAGCTTTTTCTCCTCGGTTTCACTTGAAAAGCAGATAGAAAGGATGGACAAAAGCCCAAAGAAGGCTGTAGTTTAAATAAAAAAAAATCACTGGTACTTTCTCCAAACATTGAGAAGATTTACAGAAAGCTCAATAATTTAAATTAGTATTTAAGGTTTTGAAGTTTCTGCCTAAATTATTGTTGGCTTGACACTAAAGATGTAGCCCGTGCCTTAGTTTGTCACAAAAATCCCTCCATAGGTAAATAATTAAAAGGACAAAAAGCGGTAAAATGACAATAAAATACTTTATCAGTAAAATACGACTGGAATCAGATCTGCTGGGAGTTTAGATACAAAGACAATGGAGTAGATTAAAATAGGGAGATTTGCATTTTCCAAGGTGTGGTGCTGGAGTTCCCCTCAGCTAAAGCCAAACAGCAGGTACTGCAGGTTAAGAGTCCAGATATTCTCACTTTTGATTCAAAAGAAACTGCCGGTATTAAACTACAGGGGAGCCGGCGGCTTTCAATGCTTCCTCTCGTTCTCAACAAAATACATAACAGGGTCGTTAACAGAGTGGGCAGCACTTTGGTGCACAAACAATAAAAAAAAGTTCATTTAAATGTTCCGACAGCCAAGCTTCTCCAAACGTAAAGGTTTAGAGACCATAACAGAAATTTCCTGTTGTTTTCACAGCTTAAATTTCCTGTCATTTTCACAGCTTTAAACATTTTGCTTTCTGAATATTTAAAAGTTTTTAAAAAAGAATATTAAAATGCATTATATATTGAAAATTACTCCGTTAAAACTTTTTTAAATACCAAAGCTCTGTGATGAAAAAGAACAAAAATTCAAAACACTCAGCATTATTGTGTAAAAAAACTCATTGTGCTGGATTTGCAGTTTGACACATTTCAGTCTTGCATCACGCTTCCTGTCATTTTATCAGGCCAATTCGCTGCTATAAGACACCTCCTCTCACGCCTTGAAGGACTGGAAAGTACCAGCCCTCCACACCTCACACACATTCACACATTCACTCTCAAAGGCAAATAAAGGCGAAAGACAAACAACTGTGTTGCAATTGCTTTAACTGCTCACTGCTTGCTTTGTTAGTTTTACATTAACTCGGTTCCTGTGGGGGGGAAAGGATTGATAGTGTGGTCTGTAAATGATTATTATCACCCCATGGGTCTAGAACAAGGTCATAAAAAGTGAGTTTCCCTTCAGCTGTAGTGAGTTCAAAGCCAAGAAACTGCTCTGTCCGGGGCTGTGATTCATTGATCTGCTGTCTACGCTCTTTGTGCCTCTCACAGGAGCAGACTTCACTGTTACGCTATGTTATGCTTAGGAATACCAAGATGCCATGAGCCAAGTCTGAGCATAGCTTTTTATTATTATTGGTAATTTGATCGTGTGCCTGCAAAAAGAAAAGTTTCCCTCAAAGAAATCCAAGAAAATGATTTCAATACTGTTGACTGTAGTAGTTTGAAATGTGTCTCTTTGTACAAGTTTTGTCTCAGATACCAAAGAACCTTGATTTGTTTTTTTTTTTATAGACGCCAAAATATTTAGGAAATCAGAGGAACATCATTCGGCTGGTTCATATAATGTTGGTCGGATTTCAGATAAATCTTCTGCAGGCAGATGAGTTAGGGAGTACCACAGGGCTTAATGGTTGGGCCACTAATCTTTATTTCATATACAGTACCCACGCTCATTGTTATGAAAAAGAAATTCCTCATCCGTGATTTCTTTTCTTTTCTCTTTTTTTTTTTTTGTTTTTGCATACTTGTCATGTTTGTCAAGATAGAGTCTGCAAATCTTCCAGAAGTTTCCCCAAGTCCCTTTTTGAATAAATGCGCATGTGTATCACGTGAACATCTCCTAAATCTTCTCTGGTTTTATGTCTATCTACTGAGGGATTCCTTTTCTTTTCATAAACTTATATGTGATTTGGTTTTGCCACTCTGAGTCATGTTCAAAGTCTCCGGTGAAAGCAGCGGCGCTACAACGAACAGCTAACCGCTACGCTAACTGCTAACCTAGCCGCTAAGCTAACCGAATACATAAACACTATGAGTCTGTTCACATTCAGGGGCTGCGTCCTTCGTAGACCGAATTTGAAGGCAGGTTACGTCACAGCGATGCACCGAAGGATGTCCAAATTCAAAGGATCCTTCAAATCCAGACCACAAACGCGGCCTTCTTTTCCCCAGATTTGAAGGATGGGTCCAGCGTATCCTTTGTGGCTAATTCTATCCCATGATTCTTTGCGGTTTGAGGAGGATTATTTAACACATTACACTTTCAGTGACATAAAATTAACTTTTAAAAGTTTCTAGGTGAAAACTCAGGTGTGAAAACCTAAAATATTGCTTAATTTTAAAAGTGCTTTAACGTGTTTGGATATCTCCACTCCAACAGCCAGCTTGCGTCGCTGGATACTTTATTATTTTTCTCTTCAAATAAGATGATATAGGCTTTGTTCAGAAATTAGGGTTAGGGTTTAAGTTGTTAAACATATTAGTAATAAATTATAATATAAATTTGTGATTAGTTTTATTTGGTGATATATTTTTATATATCTATGAACATATACATTTTAACTATAAATAGCTGATTGATGAATGAGAGTAAAATTAAAATACCTAAACAAAAACATTTTAAACCAAACGGGAAAATAAAATCCGTGTAGGTATTTAGCCTTTAGGCTCCGTTTATCCGGCTTCACAGCTGTGCTTAAAGCGATCTCGGTTGCTGGGCAGCAAACATTTCACCTACTTTCAAAACCAGTGAGGAGTAAAACTCTGATCTCACCTTTGCTTTCTCTTTCAGCAACCTTGTCGCAGATCGCCATCGACTGCTGCTTGTCGGTGTCAAACAAAGAAATTGATAAAAGGCTGATAGTAGACTACAGTGAACAGCCCAGAGGCTGCTCCATTGGTGCGACGATGTGAGTTTCCTTTCATCCAGACAATCTAATCAGTGAATAGAAACCAGAAGGACCACCTAAAGGTTTGGTTGTTCTTGCAGTTTGGTGACCCGACTCGGGAAGCAACTCTGCGCCCCAACGAAGGACGAGCAGTGGGTGCAAAACACGATCAAGCACGTGGATCACCTGAAACAAAAGTGCAAAAAGGGGAACTACAAGGTAACACGCCTCTGTTCTGATCTACCACATGTTTATCATTTGTTCTATGGGGTAGAATTTTTTACTTTTTGCAACAAAACTTTTGAATATCCAAATAATCTGAAGTGGCTGAGTTATAATTGAAAAGTGAATTAAATTGCATAATGAAATCTATTATATGCATAACAGCATATTTCAGTTTACCAGAGGAATGAAGGGATAAAGTTTGAAATCTTCTTCCTCCTGCGAGTCTGGTATTATCTGTTTTACCTTTAACTGGCCCAGAGGAAGATGTACATCATTGTGTGCTTGTCCAAGATTAAACTTAAACAAAAGCTGCTATTTGGATTCTAGATCACTATTTCTCATCGGTTCTGTAAAGTTCTTGACCATTTGTAAATTGCTTAGCTAAAAAATGACTTTCTAAAAAGCAGCAACAGTTATTTTTCATCTTTTTACCACTAAAGTCTGCAAAGTGTGAAACTTTTCCTCAAATTCTGAACATTTGTGGTGAAAAGTAAAGGTTTGCTGCGTCGTCGACAAACACTTTCGAAACAGAAAAATCATGAGCCCCCAAGGCTGATTCTGTTTATTTAAATGAAAGTTTTACATCATTTCCTTTCCACTGGGTGTAAAACCGCAAATGGCCATGAGTCATGAGTTATGAAGTGAGGACTCTAAAGCATGAAGGGCTTGCAGGAGGATTAATTTACATGCTCACTGTACTTTCTTATGCTTTGCAAAGATTATGCCTTCTGGTTCTATATGGGCTAATTTCTAGACTTTTCTGTTACTGCTATAAAAGGGCAGTGAAACATGTTTCTGGAGTTTATTTTTGGTGGTAGTCTGCACAACTTCTTGTAGTGATCCTGCTGTTTTTACAACTTTTCTTTATATTTTTGTGTTTTCACAGGGCAGACGCTGCTTCGGAGTGAAGCATGAATAGAACAGCTTCTGCATCCCAGCGAACACGAAATCCCAGAGGAAGAAATCCAGCTACGCAAAAAGAGCCTTTTGTAGTTTTATTTCCTCTTTTTGTCCTCCGTAAAAAAATAAAAAAATCTTTGAATTCTAGTTGCAATAGAGATCTTGAAGTTCTATTTTTGTACTCCTTATGTGTTTATATAAAATCTTTCAGAGGAGACTGCTGAATTTGTCGCCACATATATAAACTTGTTTTTCAGTCAGTCAGTGGAAGTTTTATTGTAATTTGTTAAATGTGAATTTTCCTTTCTTCTAAATAAAACCTGTTAATATTTCCAAATCTGGATTGTGGGTGTTATTCTTTGCTGATGACCCTCTATTATCTGTTGGGGCTGAAATGACTCAATAATCCTCACTGGTCTGTGTGAAAAGGCTCTGGGTTTATTTTTAGAGTAGTTCTATTTTGTGATGTACCAAAAACATACACAAACGAGAGAGTCAGAATATTTAAAAACTGTTTTGATACTTTTAATACTAAATTCACACTGAAATCAACTTTTACTTTAATTCAATTAAATTTTATTTATTTATATAGCCCCAATTCACAACATGTCATCTCAAGGCTCTTTCCAAAGTCAGACTCCATCAGATCCTCCAGGTTGGTGAGAAAGTTTCCTCTCTAAGGAAACCCAGCAGGTTGCATCAAGTCTCTCCAAGCAGCATTCACTCCTCCTGAAAGAGCGTAGAGCCACAGTGGACAGTCGTCTGCATTGTTGATGGCTTTGCAGCAATCCCTCATACTGAGCATGCATGAAGCGACAGTGGAGAGGAAAACTCCCCTTTAACAGGGAGGAGAACCTCCAGCAGAACCAGGCTCAGTGTGAACGCTCATCTGCCTCCACCCACTGGGGCTTAGAGAAGACAGAGCAGAGACACAGAAAGCACAGAAGCTCACATTGACCCAGGAGTACTTTCTATGTTAGAGAAGACAGAGCAGAGACACATAAAGCTCAGAAGCTCACATTGACCCAGGAGTACTTTCTATGTTAGAGAAGACAGAGCAGAGACACAGAAAGCTCAGAAGCTCACATTGACCCAGGAGTACTTTCTATGTTAGAGAAGACAGAGCAGAGACACAGAAAGCACAGAAGCTCACATTGACCCAGGAGTACTTTCTATGTTAGAGAAGACAGAGCAGAGACACAGAAAGCTCAGAAGCTCACATTGACCCAGGAGTACTTTCTATGTTAGATGGTAATAGAGGATGATCTGTCTCCCCTGATGATGTCACAGCTAACAGAACGCCAGACCAGGGGTACCTTCTATGAAGAGAAAAATGACAGAGAACAAAAAGTTAAAAGCTGAAATAACAACAAGCAATGCAGATTGGAGAGCAGTAGGAGAACTCAGCAGAGAGAGAGAAATAGACCCTGATGTCCTCCAGCAGCCTAAGCCTATAGCAGCATAACTATAGAGATAGCTCAGGGTAACATGAGCCACTCTGACTAGAAGCTTTGTCAGAAAGGAAATTTGGAAAGGTGTTGACAAAAAGACTTAAATTCTTTTATAATCTAAGCAAACAATGTTTCTTTATGAAGCGCCTTTCCCAGATAGAATCACAAAGTGCTGTACAAAACAGCTAAAACTAAAATACAACACTATAAAACTTTGACCCAGAAGCCTGACAGAATTTTTTTCCCCATCTTGTTCTTCTGTGTCCACAGAGTCAGCAAAACCAACCTGTTCAGGTAAACCTTTCCACAGCCCGATTACTTTGAAATAAATCCAAGAATCTGCTGGGAGCCGCATAAAGGAGTATGACAGTGTTTACTTACTGGATTTAATAGTTTGGAGCTAAGAAGTTGATGATTTATCAAGAAAGGGCCTTGCACTATTCTGTGTGGGATGACTAAAATGCACAAACCTATTTTCTCTGGAATTAAAGGGGACGAACTATGCCATAATACAGAATTACCTGGTAAGTGGGGGAAAAAAAACTGGCACAAGCCAATTCGAAGGTGAAGAAATATAAAAAAAATATATCATTTTATTCAGTTTTCACGCTGAACTTGACTGTTGAGCCAAAAACAACAGCAACTGCCTGGATGGTTTTAAAATGTAATTCTATGGAAGCCGTGATTAAGACTCAGATTCAGCTTTATTGGCCAACATTGAGTTTCAATCTCCTGCTCAGGTTGTTCTTCAGACCTTGTTTCAACATCAGGTCTCACAGAATACAGACAGCAGGTATAAATATAACTTACAACATTTGTAGGGAATAAGTTAAAAGAAAAAGAAACAACATTATCCTATTCTTCTTTTCTTTCATTTAAAAAATAAAAAAAAGGTATCAGATCGTTCGAGCTATTGGGGCTCAGAAGGCAAAAACAACTGGATGGCATCCATTGATAGAGGTCAGGAAAAGATGACTGGTGGCAGAATTAAAGGATGTATGCTGGAGACATGTTGCAGAGGCAGATTCAGAGGAGAGCTTGTCTGTCCTTATGAAGAATTTCCTATGAGACAGAAAAGGAGAAAACCCTTCTAATGCACAGCTACAGGTACCAGCCAGAACCTTGACCCGGTTCAGGAAAATGTTGTGTTACAGTTTTAAATGCTGCTCTGGATCACAGGACCTATGAAGAACAGTTTCCTGTATTAGCGGCCATTAAAAGTTTATGGTATTCTTTTACCGCTCTCAGCAAAACTATTCAAACTATGTTGCATTTTGTCCATTTCATTTGATTTATTACTTAATTTATTTAAGTAACAGTTGATTTAATTGTTGATTCAGTCTTGTTTTGTTTAGTTTAAGTAATTTTATGGCTTTCTTCCGCCATGTGTTAATTTTTATTAGTGGGTTCTGTGCTGCATAGTGGTGCAGTTTGTAGCATTGTTGCCTTGGGTCCAAATCTGGGTTTATCTGCATTGGGTTTGTATGTTCTCCCTTTGCATGTATGAAAAGTCCAAAACATGTCTGTTTGGTTATTTGGTGTCTCTAAAATTGCCCTTAGAGTTGTAATGACTCTCTGTGGCAGGCCCTGCATAAAGCAGCAGCCAATAATACACATAATTAAGGTAAATCATCGGTTTCATTCTGCTTCCAAAACCACTCAGCTTTATACATTACATCAACTAAAGGCGGTGGTCACAAGTTAATGGGTCAAATATTGGCAACGTTAGAGAAATTTGGGTGAAAGCTGATTCTACACTGGCAGAACAATCAATTTGTTGGATTAAAATTTAACCTCTGGTGAAGGTGCCTCGCACACAGAGGAAGTTCCCCAGAAAGAAATGTGTCAGAGGAAGAAAAATTCCTACGAATTTCACCGAACAAAAACGTTTGTACAACTGCATTGACTTCAGCGTGTTGTAAATGTTTAACGCCCGGTCATTGCAGGTAATCTTCTCAGGTGGTGGGAAATAGCTGGGAGCTAAGGCAGGCTGGGAAAAAAAAAAAACTAGACGACAATGATGGTTTTCCAAGTAAGTGAGGTCTTGTTTATCCACAGAATTCCCCTCGTATGAGTAATATATTCTTGTTTAAGATACCTCCACCCATGTCTGCAGGCATAATGTACAGAAAATGTGACTGTAGCCTCATGTGTGTGACTTAACTGAAGAAAACTGGTTATGTTGATTCCCTAATGCCTCCTAATGGACTCTAAGAACACTGCTTGAGCTTTTTGCCGCCAACTTTTCTGTTACAATATCGCTTCAGGTCATCATTTGTGCAAATCATTTCATTCAGGTGGAGATCCGGACTTTGACTAGACCATTGCAACAGTCCACTGATGTCTCCCCTCGGCGGACCAGTATCGTCACCCAGGAGGAAGTGGCGTCGTTTCATCTTAAAGCCTCAGCTGCTTCATGCTTACCCAGTCAGACAGGACCCTCACCCAACAAAAACTCCCAGAAAAAAACTATTAATAAATTCAGTGACGTGCGGTAGGGTTCATAGCTGGTGAGGCACTGACGTCATCAGAGTCAGATTTATAAATATATACACTCTACAGAGTAGACTCATTGCAAAGTGCTGAAGGAGACTGATTGAGCCAAATTAATTTACCAAGATACATGGAAAAAATATTGATTCTTTGATGAAAAAATAAAAATAAATTATTTGTCATTTGATTGGTAACAGTTCATGAGTTATGATGGCTTTCAGCATTTGTAACATATTCTAAAAATATAACACACATTACACACATTTTATCACAAAAACAAAACATGAATAATTATCGCTGTCTTACCTCTACTTATAAATGAAGTCCATGCGCAGCTCTTTCTGAACAAAAATATCGTCATTTTCCGGTAAAAGTTCTCTTTATCTTCTTCAGTTCTAAAAGTCTCTCAGTCTCAGTGGAGCTCACTGCCAGGGAGGAAAGCCTTCCTTCATCAGTCCTGTTCCGGCTGCATGTTTAGAGTCTTTTTAGTGCTTTACTTGTTTAGCAAAACTCGCTAATAAAACATCCATAACTTGCTGTCACTCTACAGTTTTAGGATCAGGAGCGGTGCTCCTTGAGCGCCCCCTGCCTAGCGGCCAAGGAACTGCAGGCATCACCTACAACCAGTTCTCTGCTGGTTATGATCGTCCAGCAGCAAGAAAACATACCTGCACACAGTTTGATGACCAAAACACAATTCGTAATCCACATACATTAAATTGTGTAAAATTAGTTCATAACTGTTTGAACAATTGAATTTATGATCTAGAGACAGGAAGATGCATTCACAGAATGGAAGCCAGCGCAGTTAACATGGGATTGCGCAATCCCAGGGGAGGCCAAGATCGCTGCGGCCTCACCGGCTTCGCTATCAAGCGCCACCAAGGATTTACATGGAAAATAGCGAAAAGTCTGCAATTTTAAAGAGAATATTAAAAATTAGGAAATTGGATAAAAAAAACAACTTTTATTACAAATGACTGAGTGAATCACAATTAATATGTGACCTCAGGTATCGGACCACAAAGAAAGGTTGCAAGGATTAACAGAGGCACAGGTTCAAATTGAATATAGTTTATTGGATTTACAAAACAATTAACATGTTTTACCGTTCAGGGAAGAATAAGCACCTTAATACAGGCACCTATGCTGGCCTGGAATCCTGATAGCTAATAGTTAAAAACCCCAATTTAATTAACTAGACCATTTGGAGGAGAACTACTAAAGAAAACAAACGAAATACACCTTGGTGTCTCCCAACAAAAACACACTCACGCCACAAACCCTAGTGCACACAACACAAAAGAAAAGGACTCTCCTCCCACTAGTCCCCTCAATCCAATCTAAATAAAACCGACACAGGACCCAGGGACAGCATAGGACCTCAGGTGAGATAAAACCAACCCGGGGAGCTAAACAATAAAAACTCTCCCCTGCATTTGGTTAAAACTAGGAATAAATAGCTAAAATAGGGTCTAAGCAGTGATTAAAACAGTAAATAAAAACACAACTGAAACAGTAGCAGGTCAGCCTCTAAGGAATCCCCAGCCTCGAATGTCCTTTCCTCAGCTATCTGCCCCCTTTTAACCAGAAGGGCTTAATTACCCCCAGCTGCACCTGATCACAGCGTCCTCCAAATATGGGCAGGAGGAAGGGTGTGCAACACCATGCTTCAGGGCCACAGTGCCCCGGCTACAAATATTATGTTATCATTATTGTATATTTGTTTTCTTTCCATGATGACAAGTGAAGCCTGGCCTCACTTGCCTCCCCTGACTGCACGTCACTGAATAAATTCAAACAGTTGACCTAAACATAAACAAACAGGTTCAAGTTAAAACGATTATTCTTGTGAACAAAAGGTTTAAAATGATGACAGTTACAGAAATGACCCAGATTTGTCTAAATAAATATTCCCTAAACGGCAGTGCTCCATGCTTATATAATTAAGAAACAAAACATGCTCTGTTTCCTGGACCAGGAAATAAAATGAACCAAGACAAAATATTAATGAAGTTAAAAAAAAAAAAGTTACAGATTAAACAACAATAAGAGCAACAATAAAGAAAGAAAGATTCACTGAAGAGCCTGCTTCTCTATGTGGTCTGGACAGTTAGAAATAAGCTGTAGGCGAGAAAGTAAACTGTAAAAAAAAATCTCTCTTTATATATAAAAGTAATAGATGAGGGTAAAACAGGCAACTGTGCATGAATAAAAAAAAAAACAAATGAATGTGGATGAGACATCAGTATTAAGGGTGAGAGGAGAGAGAAATGAATTGCACACATCCTCAGCATGAATGTTGCGCTTACAAACAGGAGACCTGCTTAATGTGGGTTTGTGGCTTCACGGTCAATTTAAGCTTCACAGCTGTTGGGAAAAACTTTGTTTTTCAGTCTGCAAGTGCGGGTATGAGTGAGTTTCAATCTGCTTGTTGTGACATTAGGAATCAAAGATGTGACTGATGGCTTGGAGGTCAGGCCCAGGGACCCTCGGTGCTGCTTCCCTCCTGTGGCGTCCTGCATGAAGCGCTTCATAATCCTGCATCTAGTGCTGCAGCGCTATAAGCCAGAATGCTATTGACTTTACACCACCAGAAGTTCATGACAGGCTTATATTAATTCTTAAAGATTTATTCATATAAGCAAAGATCGATCAAAAAAAAAAAAAAAAACTTTTTCCACTTTGAACGTAAATGTGTGAGTAAATGAATTCACTCCAGCAGGTGAATTTGTAATTAGGGCTGAACGATATAGAAAAAAAAGCATATCGATAAAATAGAAATCAAACCTTTATTCAACCAACTTTTTAGCAAAACTGCAAGTTTTATAAAGAACGTGGGCTCTCTGAACCCTTTGAAGGGGGCGGGGCTTATTGATGGATCCTTCCTGGGTCTGCCTTTGTGATTGGTGTGGAGAATAAAATATAAACCTACAGGACAGGCTAGAATGCAAAAGGAAGGAAAACTGTTATTGAACTTTTTATTGACCCTTTGTTTTCTATCGATATACATCTATCGATCGACACATTGTTATTAAATTATCGTCCAGCCCTAGTTGTAATGTCATATTTTTTTTATTGCATTTTCAGTGTTTAAACAAACAGTGTCTAACCTATTAGACACAGAACAGAACAAACATAAAACCTACATGACAGATGAAGATAAAACATGGTGCAAAAGGTGGCTGATCAGTCCCATGATGCTCATATACAGTTCAGGCCGCAGCAAGCCTCTTAATAGTGTGGAGGAGAGGTCCGGTCCAATATAGTCCAAAAATGGGCACCATACTCTGTAAAACTGGTCTTCACTGTGATGCATGACATTAGTTAGATATTCCAGAGGAATTAGTTCAAAAATGATTTCACGCCAACCACAGACAGAAGGAGCTTTGTCGCTGACCCATATTTTGTCTAGCTGCAAAGGTTAAGATATTGTGCAGTCTTTTGTTGGCTGCTGTTTTCAGAATCAAGGATGTGGGACCCATGTCTAAATTAACATGAAAGTTTTTCACCATTTCACTTATTATCTCAGCCCAGTATCTTTGAAGTTTGTGACAAGACCAGAGACAATGTATTAGAGTTTGCACATCAATGTTGCACCTGGGACAGAGAGAGAAAGAGAGAAAGAAAGCGGTTAAAGAGCCTCCTGATGAGGGGAGATATGTAGTCTATGTAAGATCTTAAATCGTATTTCTCTTGTCCGAGTACGAACTGAGATCCCTTTTGCAGGAGACTAGATAATATCCCACTTATCCTCATCTTTGGTTACAGACAACTCCCTCTCCCACACCCCCCCCCCCCCCCCCCCGCCCATCAGTAGCTGAATCTCCGCTCAGCGTACGGTGAAAGGAGCTCAGAGACGCTTTCACTTGTTGATTAAACAGAATTTTCTCAACAGCAGACGTTTCAGGGTTGTGCTGTGAGTAATATAATGCCTTATTTGCAAGAAACGATAGAAATCCTGTTTGGAGAGCTTGTAAATGTTTGCAAGCTGTTCAAATGACATTAGCTTATGATCTGCAAATAGGTCACTAAGGGTCTTATGTTCTTGTTAGATCATTGTCGAAAACCAGGGTCTGAGGAGCCTGGTCATATTTTTTTTAATAATGCACCAGGTTAGTGTCCTAATAGCAGCTGTAGATATTCTCTGGTGTCTCTGTTTTCTACCCTGGATCTGTTTGGGTTTTCTGCCCCACAGCATGTTTGTGAAAACAATTGTCTTGACATTCAGGGAGAGAATATGGTCCTTACAGCCGCCATAAACTAACATTACTTTATTAATTTGCTGTTGAATATTAGTACAATACTAGTATAAAGATGTTACAGAACTACAGTCATGTAATTCAGGTAAGAGTGTGGAGCTTCTTGAAGACGTGATGTCTTCAAGAAGATTGAAGTGGATTAGGAGCTGGAGAAAGAGTTAAATAATGGCGCCACCTGGTGGCAAAAGAGCTTTCAGAATCAGAATCAAGTTTAATGCCAAGTAGGTTTACACTTACAAGGAATTTGCCTTTATGTTGATGGTGCAGACAATATATATATATATATATATATATATATATACAGAATCTATAGCTTTCTGTCTGCTTTGACTACATGTTCAGGTGGGTTTGATTATAGTGGATCAGGGCGTTGCAGGTTGGGTGTTGGACGTCTGAGGATGCGTGAACCATTGAATACTCAACACCAAGTCAAAGCTGAAAGCTCCTTTATGCTTAAAAAGCACATTCTGAATGGGTCAAAATGTTACGCTCAAGACTTAATGCTGCTTTTATCGGCTCTCGGAAGAAATGTTGGAATTATTTGAAAGGGTAAACTAAGTCTGATGCTGAGATGATCCCTAAATATTGTAGGTCTTTAATTCAGAAACCTCTCAAAGGAGCCAGGTTAGATTCAGCAAAGGTCACAAGGTAGGGAATTAAACCAAGGACGGCTGCATCGAGGACTACAGCCTCTGTAAACGGCCCCCTACACCACGCAGGGATCAATTAGTTTCTAGTTTTTGGCCTAAAGAAGCCGAGTCTTTGCCTTTTTATGTGAAGCAAAGGCTCCCTGATGTTTTAAACTGGGACTTTTCCAACTTCCTGTAGATGCTAGCTGTGCTGCGTTGCTAGCATTGGCATACAAACATTTTCTGGTCCCCTGTGACTCTGACAGCCAACTAAAAAAAAAGTTTTCATAGCAACTCAGCCTCGACTGTTATATGACCTTTTGAAAAAAAAAAAAAAAAAAAAAAGCCAAATGAAAATATCTACAAGAAAGTTGATATTTTTAATGAGCCACAATTTTATTTCTATCCTTAGACATTTTGTTCTATGGGATGTTGATATCTCTGTAAAAAGAACATGCACAAAGTGTACAAATGTAATGACAAGAACAACAGATCTAACAAACATTACTGGTACTGGAAGAACTGCAAAAAATCTGCAAACGTTATAAAATCCAGATTTAAAGATATTTGTTGATTGCAGATCTACTTGGACAGAGATGTCCAACTAATCCATGAAAGCAGGATTCAGTCTAGCAGCTTCTGTATCAAATAAACGTCTCATTGGCAGGTATCCTCAGAGCTGAATGCTAATGAGGAAATGTGACTATTTTTTATTTTATTACACCAAACGTTGATATTTCAGGAGGAGAAAAGGCTTTTGTGCGCGGTGCCACTGAGGTTAGAGATGGAGAACAGCTCACGGCACGGTCGACGTTCAAGAAATAAACACACCGGAGACGGATGAGTTTGTGATCACATGAGCACTTTGTTATTTAACATCCATAGTAGTTTGATAATGCCATACATGGTACAGGCTGGGCACGGACAGAAGAGCGGTGTCACTGATGCTGAAGGTATTTACAGGCAGCCAGCGAGACAAAAGAGCAGCAATCCTTCTCAAACGGATCCCTCTTAAACCCCTGAGCCTTCCTGCGTCTCCGCTTTGATCATCAGTTTATTCCTCGGTGAACTCTGACCTAAACCAGCCGGCCCCCCCTCTGGGAGAACATGGACTGGAGTCAGCAGGCTGTTAGCGTTAAATCTAAAGCTTATACTTTCTGTATCAAATGTGAAATGCACTGATAAATCATTAATAACATTCATACGTACATAACCGTAGAGCTCTGTGGCAAAAAAATAAACCCAAAAAACTGACCACTGAAGAGGTTAAATATATTTACAATTCAAGAAGAATTCAATGTTAGAAATTAAAACTGTACAATAATTAAACAAAACCTGAATTTCTAAGTGTTGTCTTTTCCAAAAACGAAAAAAATAAAATTAAAATAAAATAAATGACAGCATTCATTTATTTAATAAATTTACATTAACGTTGCCACTGTAATGCGTTTGTTCTGGGAACCCGATCCTTCATAGAGGCAACTTTCACAGGCGGCTAGCTTGTAGCGCGCTAACGCTTCCCTTCATATCGTCACTAATGGGTCTGAGAAGAAGAAGAAGTGGGGGGGGGGGAGTCAAAGCAGACGGAGGATATACAAAATATCTAATGATGGCAGGACAGATATAAGGTGGGTCGTCGTCTCTTTTTTCCCTCATGAGCACTTTAAGGCATAGATGAGATATTTTTCTCCCTTTAAATACAAAATATGACACAAAGTAGCAACAATCCTCAGGAACGTCCAAACTTGACGGAGCTTCTCTGCAACTGTTGGCGTTAAGCGTTGCTTAAATAGCTGAATAAATAAATACCGGTCGAATGAAGGAGCCATTACGGCCTTTACAGTTTGTACCAGCAGGTTATACACACATGAAAGCAGGAGATCAGGCGAAGCACGGTCGCTGCAGGAAGCAGGATTTCATGCTTTTAAAGCAGGACCCGGAAGCTTCTGGGACTTTATTTCTCGTCTCGTTTGCTTAAACTACAACTTGGCTGTAAAAGTAGAAGAAAATAATAAACTCATGAGTGCCTGGGGGATTTCTGAGGGAAGATTAGGAAATAAAATCTGACACACAAAGCCAAAAAAAAAAAATAAAACAGCATTTTGCTACGACCGTAGTTAGTTTGGGCGCTTAGCCTGCAGCCCAGCAGAGAGGGACGGGCCTGCAAGCTTCATGTGCTTCAAAATGTAACTGAGGTTAATCTTTTAAATGTTGTACTATTTAAATTTTATCTAAGCTGTAAATGTTACTGTTAGAGAAAGAAAAGGACAAAGAGGACATGAAAAATGCCTGAAATGGCAGCTTTTTTTAAACATGTCTAACCTTAATTACACGTTTGCTGTTGGAGAACAAATGGATTAGATCCTTAATGGCTGCTTCTCTATCGCTAATAATGTCTTTTATATGAATAAAAAGAACAATCATCAGTTAATAAGCAACAAAAAGTCAAAGAAAGTGTCCTTGTGATGATTTTAGACCGTTTCCTGCAGCACGGCGGGGTCAACAGCAAAGAGCAGGTGATGTGAGCAGTAACCCGGTGACTTTCTCTTCACGCTGCGTCCAGATGAGAGATACTAGACAGCTAAGCTAAGCTTTTAGGACGGCGACATGTCGGAGAGTCTTTGGGTTTGATCTGCGTCTTATCTTTTGGTTTGTCTGGATGTGAGCATGCTTGGTTTGCTGGATGTGGGGCTTGTGGTGGGTCCAGGCACACGCCTGTGCATCTTCTCCATGTTTCAGTGTTTCTAACCAGTCGCTGTGCGGCAGGGAAAGCGTTCACTGAGAGGGTTTAGTCAGAGCGGATGGAGCCCGGTCTCCCTGTGGCTGTCCTCCATGCTGCTGAGGGTGACATAAACGATGGGAACCAAACCCTGGCTGGAGCCCAGGGAGCAGAGCAGCCAGTCGGGGTCGGCCTTCCTCAGAACCCGCAGGACGTCGCCCTTATTGAAGCTGAGCTGGCCGGGCTCCGTGGCTATGTGATGGTACAGCGCTCGCACTTCACTGCGAAGAACAAAACAAAGAAGGTAAATTAGGATTTCTAAATAATTAATACTAGGGCTGGGCAACGATTAAAATTTTTAATCGGGATTAATCGCATAATTTGCCCGATTAATCATGATTAATCGCATTGTATGCGCAAACTGCAAGAATGAATTCAAAAGTAGTGTAAAGAGCACTTTTATTTTAATATTCTACTGCCATATGAACCAAAGTGTTGTAACATTTGTAGCACTTATTTTATACTGGATATTTTAACCCACCTATTGAATTTAGTGCACTAGTTGATCTTTTCTTCATAAGAGAACAGCAAGCACTGCAGCCAAAATATGGCCTTTTTTGACCTGCTGTATATTAGCCAGTCCCTAAGCTTGATGTATCATGAAACTGTTGACCTTTTGGGTTTTGTGGTTTTTATTTTATTATTACAATTAAATAATAATAATAATAATAATAATAATAATAATAATAACAATAATGTTCAGTGTTTTTTCGCTAATCCACCTCTTATATATTTCAATCCTTATGTAATTTTGTCTGTGTTGTGTGCACCTGCCTGTTGCTTTAATCCTATAAATTTCCCCGTCGTGGGATAAAAAAAGGATTAGCTAATGTTATCTTATCTTAAATGACACTTTTTAATATATGTACTGGGTTCTTTGAAGGTTTTTTTTTTAAACGAAATGTAACTGGAGTGTTTCGAAGGAGGCCAATAAAGTCCAGTTAATACCTGGAAATCAGCATCAGTCTGACAATAAAGTAGACAAACATGTCCATGTTTTGATACATTAATCTTTCACAGAAAGATAAAAGTGTGAGGATCAAAGTAATTTAACTGGAAATGCTATTGAATAAGATTTTTTTTAATGCTAAATTAAAACGTGATTGTGTAAAGACTATTGAAAAATGATTAAAAACCTATTTCAGCCACAAAGAGTCTGACTTTCTGTGACCCATCAGTGGGTTCTGGACGGGTTTAAAATTGTTGCTGAGGTCACAGTGATGCAGCTCCATAGAGTTTTTTTATTTTTTTTTATTTGTTTTGCTAAAATGCCACTGCAGCTTGAGGATCTTTTTCTTTTGCACTGTTGTAAACACAGTATGATGCATTGCTGATAAAAGTGCTTTATATGCATCAGAGTCCCACATTTCTATCAGTTTTTCTTCAAAGAATGGAGAAGGTGTAGTGACTGCGTCAGAAACTGAACCATAATAATAAATGAGACATGCCAAATAATAAGTGATGTACTTAAATGCTTACTAGGATTGTTGATGTAAGCAATACTAAAACGATTACTCATTTAAAGATGCTCATTTGCATCTAAATCACAAGAAGCAAACTGTCTAATCAGTTTATGAGAAGAAGAGGAAGGCCTCAGAGGAAAGAAATAAGACCGAAGTGGATCTGGGAGATTTTTTCCCCCTGAGGAGCAGAACAGCAGGTAATGCAGTTATTGAAACAATGACTCCGGCGTTTCTTACCTACATTTCCAGAAAATCATCCACTAAAGTTTGTCATATTGTAAATAATCATATTTTAACCAGAAATAACTCTGTGGCCCTCAACAAATGTTGCCGTCATATTGAGTATTTTTCTTCCTAATCCCAAACCTATTGCTTACATATTAGCATCATTTTATTAAAATACTCTAAATCAGCTAAATGTAACGCCCTTTTACTAAAAATCAATAAATAAATAATTAACTGCTGATGGACCTAATATTAGTTGTGTTAGGGTCCAAAATTAACACTCTCCAGATGCCAAATGTGAGTAAATTTTCTGTTTGGCGAGTAAATTTCAGAGGGCTAGTTGCCACATGGCAAGTACCGTATGTTTCGGACTATAAGGCACACTTAAAATCCTTAAATCTTCTCAAAAATTGATGATGCGCCTTATATCTGATCACCGTTGTGCTTACTGACTGAGTTTATGTGGCAATGCGCTCAGAGATCTGTTAAAATGTGTAAATACACTGTGTCACTACCTGAGGACCCCTGAGCTGTCTACCAGACTGCCTGACTGTAATGTCTAAACTAGAAGTGCATTCATGTAAGTCAGCCTGGAGTACGCGCTATCAACAATAAACCTAGTAAGTTAATTAAATATAAAAGTTACATTTATTTTGGCCTTTTGTTAGAAACAGGGCAGTGTAGTCCAGCTACTCTGTCCTCCTGATAGAGACGATAGAGAGCTGTGGACGTGGAGGAGAGATATTACACACCTGGGAAGAATATTTAATGCTCCTTATGGTCAGAAAAATACGATATTGGTTTGGAAAAATATAAATACATAAATCTTTTGATGCTTTTAAGATCTTTTTACATCTCATATAAACATTTTACATCTTTAGGTTCAATTTAGTGAGTTGAATGAATTTTTTTATGGTGGCAGAGAACAACAGAAGCCTGATGAACATCATCAGTCTCAGTCAGGACTCTCCTTTAACCCACAGCACCAGCAAACATGAGCAGTTCAGATATTACGCAGCAGGAGGTGACGGCCTAGAACCAGATAAATGGATTAGGGTTATGATGTTTATGATGTTTACCATGAAGACGATGGTTTAGCTTCAGCTGGACGCCTGCATGGCGGCGCGGCTGTCGTTTGGCTCGCTGTAGCTGGAGGCTCCGCCTTCTTCCCGCTGCCTGCGCCAATGGTCACGGCTACGAGGTCCAGAATAGATCTGTCCAAAGCAAGCCAACCAGAGGGAGGCCTGAAACACGAAGCAGACGCAATAGTTTAACGTTTCGAGTACGGATGACGCCGTCGGCTAATCTGCGTATTTATTCATACATTGTGGAAGGAGGAAGCTGCTGCAGAGAGAAAAAAAGTGACTGAAAACAGAGATTAAATGTGTTTGGAACCACAAATGACCCTTATGAAATGATTTATATATTCAATTCAATTCAATTTTATTTATATAGCGCCAATTCATGAAACATGTCATGTCAAGGCACTTTACAAAGTCAAATTCAATAATTTTATACAGATTGGTCAAAAATGTCCTATATAAGGGAACCCTTATATGGGAAATATATCTATTTATAAATAATAAATATAAATATTTATTATTTAATCCTGAGACCGTCGTCTTTAGTTTTTATCCCTTCTAACGTGGCACAGTAGCCACTAGCAGCCAGACAGGACGGAGATTTAAACATTTCATGATATTTAAATTCATTTCAAACTGACTATGGTTAGTATAAGTGTGTAATATAACATAATATAGAATATATAAATGATTTACATTGCCATAAAACCATAAAAACACAGACTTCATTCTGAAGGTGTGGCGGTGCGCCACGGTCAACTAAAGGTAGCAGAAACCTGCAGGATGTTGGACTTTATGTGAGGTAAATAAGCAGCAGTGGTGGAGAGGTGCAGCATGGAGGCGGACATGCAGCGTTCACAATAAACTACGTCAGTAATGATTGAAGCTCAGCTGTCTGCCAGCAGTTATACAGACACCAGTGCTGCTGAATAATGTGTTAAATGCTGCAGATCTAAATATTCTCCATTAAGGACAAAGAAATGTAGCTTTTACCAGAACCACGGTTCTAATTTAATCCAGATCTCTGGACACCGTTTGTTTTTCTTTAAAGCTGTTAAACCTGAAGGAACGGTCGATTCTCACCGTGTCTTCTGGGTCTTGGCTCTCAGGTCAGCTCCCTCGGCTCTCTGAGGAGAACCGACATTAGAACCGAACAGCCTGCCCCAGCGCAGACCCTGTGACGGGCTCTCCTCCTGGGACGGCGCTCCTACTCCAGCCTCGCCGTCCGCCATGACGCTCGCCTCTTTCTCCTGGTTGAGGACAGAGTCGGGGGGGCTGCCCATCCACGAAGGCCTTCCTCTGGATCCCGCCGGCTGCCCTCCACAGCTGCCGTCGCCGCTCGCCCCTCTCTCCCCTTCGGCCTTGGACTCGGCGCCCTCCACCACCCCCTCCCTGGTGGGCGGGGCTTGGTTCTGCCGCCTCTCTGAGGACTTCTTCCTCTTCTCGGCCTTGACGAACTTGGAGGCCTCTGTGGAGCGGTCGATGTAGACCTGGGAGGACTGCATGAGCTGGAACCACCAGCCGGCCTGCTTGTCTCCCCGCTGACGGCTCTCCTCTCCGGGATCCTTCTCCTTCCTCCTGTCCCGCTCCTTCACGTCTCCTCCTTCCTGTCCCACTCCCTTCACCCGCTGCCCCTCCACCGGCTTCTCCTTGCAGAGATCCGCCATGCCCACTCCCTCCCTCCTGCACTCCACCCTCTCCATCCCCGGCCACGTTCCCTCCCGCCGCAGCGCGGGCCTCTCGCTCCTGGCCTCGGCCCCGGAGTCTCTGACCATCTCGCTGACGGTGGCGCTCCATCCTCTCATGAGCTGGAAGGTGGAGCGGCTGGAGGGGCCGCCGCTCTGCCCCGCCGAGCACAGCTGCTCCTTGCGGCGCATCTGCTCCTGGCCCTTCTGCAGGAGGTGCGGCTCGAACAGGAGGTCCAGGTCGAACGGCAGGAGCGACAGCGGCTGCAGCAGCAGGAGGAGCTCCTCAAAGAGGGGCTTGCAGGGCCCCTGCGAGAGGGGGAGGAAACCCCAGAGGCTGTAGTGCGCTGCTACGACGTCTGCGAGGAGAAACGCAAACATCAGCAACCAGAAACCCGAAAATATGAAATAAATACCGACTGTTGGTCACTCTGGTGTTACCTTCATGTGTGTAGAGGTGGTTGAACCAGAACTCCAGAGATTTCATGCTGAAACAGGAGGATAATACAGTTATTACAAGTGTAATAAAAGTGAAACACATCTAATGTCTGGACCTGGAAATAAAAACGTATCTTTTGGACTGTAAGGCGCACTTTAAATCCTTAAATCATCTCAAAACCTGATGGTGCGCCTTATATATGATCATCGTTGTGCTTACTGACTGATTTTATGTGGAACAATGCGCTCAACAATCGTCCACTAAAGTTTATCATGTTGTAATTTATCACATTTTTTGCTCTTAACCAGAAATAACCCTGTGGCCCTCAACAAATGTCGCCGTCATATTGAGTATTTTTCTTAGTATCTGTATTGAGTTTGATATCCCATCCTTAATGCTTAGCATCCTTTTATTAAAATACTCTTAATTAGCTAAATGTAACGCCCTTTTACAAAGAAATAAAAATAATAATTCTAACATGCTTGGTTTTTAGAGTAACTAATTTTTCGGACTATAAAGCGCACTTAAAAATTCTTAAAATTTTCTCAGAAATTGACAGTGCATCTTATATATTATCACCATTGTATTTACTGACTGATTTTATGTGGTACAATGCTCTCATAAATCTGTTAAAATGTGTAAATACACTGTGTATTTACTGACATTACAGTCAGGCTGTCTACCAGACTGCCTGACTGTAATGTCTAAACTAGAAGTGCATTCATGTAAGGCAGCCTGGAGTACAAAGTAGCAACAATGAACCTAGTAAGTTAATTCAATATAAAAGTTATGTTTATTTTGGCCTGATGTTAGAAACAGGGCAGTGTAGTCCAGCTACTCTGTCCTCCTAACAGAGACGTATAGAGAGCTGTGGACGTGGAGGAGAGATATTACAAACTTGGGAAGAATTTTTAGTGCGCCTTATTGTCTGAAAAATACGGTAACTGAACTGTAATGACGACCTCTGAAGGTGGAAAGCAGCAAATTTGCTATAATTGTCTGTTTACTTTTACTGATACAATGATTGATGTTGCAGGGAGCTGCCACCAGGGGGCATGAGCGATGTAGGAGGATGGGATTTCAACCGGCATCTCTCCACTACAACAGAAACCTGAGACTCCTCCAAAGTGCAGGTTTTTACTAGGAGGCAGGGAAAGTGAAGGAAGGAGCTGCAGGAGACTGAGCTGCTTCAAAAGCCAAGAGGGCATCTACACGTCAGATTTAAAAAATATAGGCATTTTAATTTCAACACAAAACGCTGGTGAAGATTCTCAGTCATCCAGGTCATGATCATTCCAAAAAAAGTTAAAAAACAACAAAACAACTGGACTTTTTCCCAAAGTTTGAAGACGTTTCGCTTCCCATCCAGAAAGCTTTCTCACGGGGGATGAAGGAAGCCATTTACGTTAAGAGAGAAAAAAATAACTTTACACAGAGGAGGAGGGCTCCGGTTTAAACTTTCTAAAACTTACAACACAGCTACAGGTTTGATTCCTTTCAATTTTCACCTCAATCCTCACCTCCATGCAGGATCACAACATCTCCCCTGTAAGCCAGGCCTATAACGACCCTAACGACTCCCCATTGCTAAGAGGCGGACCAGTTTTGGTTTAATTTATCATCTACGCCATAACAACGCCTTTTTTTTGGCAATAATATAAAGATTGAAACTCAACATTACTCCAGACATTTTAAATTTAAAAGCTTTCTGGATGGGAAGCGAAACGTCTTCAAGCTTCGGAAAAAAAAAGTCCAGTTGTTTTTGTTCTTTTACTTTTTTTTGGAATCAACACAAAACACTCAAACTTCATCAAAACAGCCGAGCGCCTCGGCTCTCATGCACTGAAATGGTTTCCGCACATTTGATTTTACTCTGGCCACAAGTTAGCAGTTATCATACGAAGTAAACGGAGGAAAAACTTTACAGCGTGAATCTGTTAATCAGCGCGGTGAAGAACTCACTTGAGCAGGCCGAAGATGAAGGCGTTCAGCCGCATGCTGTGACTCGTCAGCTCTGAGAACTGGCTCACCTTGGAGAACAGGCTGTGGAGAACCCGAGTGGACGGCCCTGTGGGGGGGGGGGGAAGAAGGAAAGAAGACGAGATTCACCTCTTTCTACAATCACAGGAATTATTTTATTATGTGTTTATTATATGTGATGCTTTGACTGCTTAATAAAGGTTGAACTGCACATGCTGAAGAATTAATCCTGTTGGAATTATTTTTACTATTATATATGTTTTACTTCATTTACTATGTTCATTGCATTTATCACATATTTACTCATTATTATTAGAAAGGTTTGAGTTTATTCAGATATTAAGGTGTTTTTCAGATGACCAATATCTCTCTTATGTATTATTGTGTTTGTGTTTATTAGAATTGTCATTTATTTACTGGAGCATATACCATGCTTCATCCTACCTCATACTATTCAATTCAATTAAATTTTATTTTATTTATATAGCGCCAATTCACGAAACATGTCATCTCAAGGAACTTTACAAAGTCAAATTCAATCATTTTATACAGATTGGTCAGAAATGTCCTATATAAGGGAACCAGTTGATTGCATCAAAGTCCCAACAAGCAGCATTGTGTTTCAACTGTCTCTGTTATCAGAATCAGACACACTTTAATAATCCCAGAGGGAAATTACTTAATTTCTTATCATTACTTATCATTGCAGAAGGCCTGCAGAGATATGGCTCTTTTTCGAAGAGCTGAACTGAGCTGTGTGAACGGCGTTGAATTACCCAGAATGCCACATCATAACGGGGTTTTTCTAACTAGGAAACACAATAAAGAGAGAGGAAGCGCCGGCTGTGTCTTCAGAGCAGCAGGAGTTGTAGCTGAGCACATCTCTGCTGTTCTCCTCTCAAATAAAACCAAACTAACGTCTCTTGTCTTTTCTTCCCTTTGTTGTTTAATGAATGTTTTTAGGTGTTTGAACCTGCAGTAGAAACAGTGGCAGGGTCAGAATGAGATCTGGTGTTCAGACGTGTGGCTGAGCGCTCACCCAGCTGAGTGGAGGCCTCCACCACGCTCCAGGGCTGACAGCGGCGCTGTCCGATGATCAGGTCCAGCACGTAGGCCTTCAGGCCGTCCTGCAGCAGGTCGCGCAGGGCCGGGCACAGATACTTCAGGATCAGGTGCCCCACGTTGGGACTGACCCAGCTGTTGCCAAGCTTGGCCTGGAGGAAACAGAGAGAGGAGCAGAGTCTGAATCTGAAACGACTAACGTTCTGTTTTCTGTCTCTGGGTTAGGCTGGGCTGGATCTTTAATTACCAAAGCGTAATAACGACCTGACTGCACCGTTTTTTATCCGGCCCTCAAGAGCCAAAAAAGGCATATCATGTCATATACTAGAGGCATATATCCTTTTAAACTTTATAACTGTGCCTCCTGTAAAGAACGTTGATTTTTTTAACTGTGTAGTAACAGCATCCTACCACTAGATGTCAGTTTTCCCACCACACATTAAAACCCAGAAATGTCCAGAAAGAGAAAAAGTGATGCAGAATGATGAGAGTTTGAAGTTTAACTCACCCCAATATCAACTTTTTTAGCAGATAAACTGTATAAACTGGGCCTAAGGTGCTACTTGTATGTTACTGTGCTTTTTTTCAATATTTCTATGTAAACTGAAATTAAATTAAATCAAAAGTATTATTGATACAGTAGCAACCAGCCCTTTTAGTGACTTCATGATGCCAAAGTGGCCCAATATAGAAATGAGTTTGACACGCCTGTATTACAGCATAGAAACAAAGAACTAATGTAAAGTTACTCTAAAGAAACTCAAAGATAAAGATTGGTGCTGAGGAGGACCAGACGGTTGGTTTTACAAACTAAAAACAGCCTCAGCATTGGATGAAGAACAGGCTTCACCTTCATCTTAAAGGTGCTTAGTTATAATTTTCTTAAACAGAAACGTGACTCTAAATGTTATTGATTTCTATTTTTTTATTTTTTTTATTAAAATGACCAACCTTCACGTCCGGGTCTCTGCTGGTACCAAAGTGCGCCACAATCAGATCCACGGCCGTGTTCACGGCTTTCACCAAACCTGATGAACGAGAGGAAGAAAAGGTTCAGCCGGTGGGTTTTCATAGAGTTCGGTTGTTTTAACTCCTTCTTTACAGCACAAATATTTTTTTTATTATTCAGGACAAATTTTCCTGTGTGAAACTTTGTGGATCACCCCCCATGGCAGAAGCAGCCCAGGTTTACAGAAGGTACACCTGGAAGGTACACCTGGAAGGTACACCTGGTGCGTCTATGTTCACTTTCCTAGCGTCATGTAGCGAGCCAAAGTGTTGCGTAATCTCTTAGAGCGAGTGTTTTTTCAGTGAAAGGAGCAAAAGACGATTAATCTCACTGAGTCAGCTCCTGTTAAAAGGGACTTTTCGGTCCCACTGTCCCCCCATGCTTGCTCAGAATCCTGCAAAGTCTGCAAATTGATGCAGCTTCTTTAGTTAAAACCTTAAACCAACTGAAATAAAATGCCCACCTGAATCTGACTGTGGTTTATAGAAATTAAATTAAAAAGGGGTACGCTCATGGCGTAGCGGGTAGTGTGCATGTCTCTCCCCTTCATCTAGCCCTTTCCTGTCAGTCTACTGGGAATAAAAGCGAGCCACTAGAGCCGGAAAAAAATCGAAGAAAAAAAAGAAAGAAATTAAATTAAAATGAACTGCATGCGACTGGCTGTCAATCTGATTATAATATTTAATTGTAAAGGAATCGCTGCAGGTTTAGTTTGGACAAAACTAAACTCTGTGCAAACACATCTGAACTGGAATCCCTGTTCCCAGGAACGAGCTCAAGATAATATCAAATTACTGGAGATGCTCTAAGAATATTAAAAATAAAGTTCGAAGTTAATTTCCTTTATTCAGGACTGAAAGAAAGTTTTTTTTTTGCATTTTTTTGCATTATTTTCCAAAGAACTAACTTTTCTCATTAAACAAGACGCACTGCAGCATAACATGGGCAGATGAGTTTATTGTGAAGTGAAAAGCTGAAATACGTTAAATAATTCTGCAGCTTGAGTTTTGTAACAAAAAAAACTGTTAAATGCAAAATATCTTCAAGCATGAAGCTTATGATGGATATAAACAGATAAAGTTTTTTACCTTTAGTTGCTGTGAAGAAATTCTAAGGCAACAGTTTAAAGTTCAGCACAGTTTCCACATTTAATTTACGCAAAACATTTACCATATTTTTTGGACTATAAGGCGCACTTAAAATCGATAGAGAGCTGTGTACGTGGAGGGCCGGAGTGTTATTACACACTTAGTGTGCTTTATAATCTGGTGCACTGCAAAAAGGGAACTAAAAGTAAGTAAAACTTTCTCGAAATTAGTATATTTCACTTGATTTGAGCAGGTAACCAAGACTATTTGCCAGTGGAATAAGATTTTTGCACTTAAAATAAGAACAAATCATCTCCATCATCTTATTTCAAGTGCAGGATGTCTAATTATCTTATTTTAGGGGTAAAAAATACTCATTCCATTGGCAAATAGTCTTATTTAGCTGCTCAAATCAAGGAAAATATACTAATTTCAAGAAAATTCTACCTACTTTTAGTTCTTTTTTGCAGTTTGCGCTTTATAATCTGGCCTTATGGTCCAAAACATACGGCAGCTACTGAACCTTCTGAGCTCAAACCCCTCCTGGACGGGGGGCCGTACCTCTCTTCTGCGTCAGGTCCACAGAGATGTGGGCGTGTGAGGCGTAGCAGGAGGAGGTGGAGGCATCGGGCGACAGGCAGAACTCCTCAGGCGGCCTCTCTGTCAGGGAGAAGTAATCGGGCAGGAAGTCTCCGTAGCTCTGCTGCAGTTTAGCTGACTGACCTGCTGCAGGCACACAAAGCAGAGACGCGTTAGAGAGCCGCCTCAAAGCGTCCCATCTGCTCCCAGCATCTCTCAAGCTTTGTAGAACTGAAGTCTGGGCACCATGGGGCCATCCCAGCGAGGGGCCGGAGTGAGCCGTCGGGAAATCGAAGACGTTGCGTCGGGCGGGGCACGGTCCCCCGGCCCTTCTGAGCTCCAGGCTACCGGCAGAGTGGCCCCCAGGGGCCCTCTCCACGCCCAGGGGGTTTCGCCGACGGTACTCTCTCCATTTTAGAGCCTGTGGGGAGAGGTGGTGTGCTGTGGGAGTGGGTGGAGGGGGGGGTGATGATGGAGTCAGGTTAGGGGGGGGGGGGGGGGGGGGGTAAGCGGAGGATGTGAAGCATGCATGGCGTTAAAAGAAGAACAGGAGAACGTTCAAGTGGATGCATGAGCGGAGGGAGGAGAAGAGAAGAAAGGAGAGAAGTAAGAATGTGCAGGAGAGCCTGATTAGCATCAATGTTCTACATGCAGAGAATTCACTGAAGCTGGTTTATTAAACGCTGCAACTGACCAAATTATAAAATCATTAGAGGAAACCTCTCAGCTAATCCTGGGTAGTCTCAGAAAATTATTTAAAGAAATCATACTTTCTCCCTTAGAAACACGTTTGTTTAGGTTTGCCTTTGACTTTTCTACTGAAACATCATTAGTTCAATTTGATCAACCAAGAGTTTTTAAAATTTGCTTTTGGTTTCCATTTTCCCCGTGTTTGTTTCTACATTTTATTCCAACTTGCTTTTATTTTCCTATATTTTAATCATGTAAAACACTTTTGTTGTCTTTGTACTGAAATGTGCTACACTTTGCCTTGCCTTACAGATTTATTTTACTTTTTATATCATATTTAAATGTTTTAGATCATTAAACACACAAAGTGTGATCTGGATGATCTGCTGTAGCTAGCAGTAAATCCTGAAGGAGAACGTCCCGTCTGCAGCTGGAGAACATCTGGCTCATCCAGCAGGACGGACGCTGCAGTGGCCTAGTCAAAGTACGGTCTTCAATCTGACTGAGACGCTCCACACTCCAATGTGGACAAATTAAAAATCATTTTATTGTTTTTAAATGCAACATTTTGGTCTGAAACAAACCCAAAGCCTTTGTCAAGGCCCTCTGGTATAAAATGAATCGTATGTAAAAGCTTTTGGGTTCGTATATAGGGAAATTAAACTGGAATTTTATGTGTTATGGAGAGAAAGTTTAATGATTTTAAAGCTATACTAGACCAACATTTAGACGTTTTGGTCATAACGCACAACCGCATGTTTGGAGAAAACCAAACGCCTCATTCTAGCGGTGCAGCTCAGCGGTACACTGCAAAAACGGACCTAAAATAAGTAAAATGTTCTTAAAATGTGTGTTTTTGTCCTTGATCTGAGCAGGTAAATAAGATTATCTGCCAATGGAATGAGTATTTTGACCCCTAAAATGAGATAATTAGACATCCTGCACTTGAAATAAGACGATGGAGATGAGTTGCTCCTGTTTTAAGTGCAAAAATCTCATTCCATTGGCAAATAGTCTTATTTACCTGCTCAAATCATGGACAGATACACTAATTTTAAGAAAATATTACTTATTTTAAGTTCCGTTTTTGCAGTGTAGAGGGGGGGGGGTGACTTAGGCCCATCCCACCCCTCCATGCTGCAGTATTCTGCAGTCAGATGAGAGATCAACTAACCAACAACTTCAACTGGACCCAAACCGGGTCAGCAGCGGGCCGACGATCCCAAACATGCTTTACGCTCAAATGACTTTATCCTTCTACATGTTCCTCGTGTTGGAACTGATAAAGGAAAGAAAGCATTCAGTGTTTTGGCTCCTATAGCGTGGAATCAGCTCCAGTCTGAGCTCAAGATGTCAGAAACTATTTCATTGGACTTATTTCGAGCGGTTCTTAAAGATAGACAACAAGCTTGTATGAAACAGTGTCACTGCTTTTAAATTGTTTTTATTGTTTTATATTTGTGCATATGTATTAATTGGTTTTATTTTTGTAACCAGGTTGTAGTGTTTTTGCAGATTTCTGCCCAGGTCCCCCTTGAAAATGAGATCCAGATCTCAACGGGGTTTACCTGGTTAAATAAAGGAAAAAAAAAAAAAAAAAAAGACAGAGAGATGCGCTGGAAGACCCTTAAACCCAGAAGAACCAGGGTGCTTCAGTCGCTGACCCAAACTCTTTAAACCTGTGGTTCTAACACAAAGCATTTCTATTTTTGAAAAGCGTGGAATAAATTTTTAAATATTTTTTACATTACCAAAAAAAGCAACGAAGGTGTCTAAATTCTAACTAAAATAAACGACATCTGAAGATGAAGTAAAAAGACTTGTTCTTTAGAACCTACCATTCTGAGTTCTGGTTCCGGGTCCGACGCCTCTGTCTGCATGTTTGCTGGAGTCCAGGCAGCCCAGCGGGCTCAGAGCGTCCCCGTGAAGAGCCGGCAGGTTATGGAGGGCCCCGTGGTGGAGACACTGTCCCTGCACAGCCGGCAGCGTGGGCGGCACCCCCCCCCGCTTCACCCCCAGGGACGGAGGCGGCGGAGTGGGCGGTACCGGCGCCGACCCGTTTCCCTGTGTGACGGCGGGCGGCGTGTGCAACGGGCCGAGGCCGGCCGACAGCGGACAGGAGGGGCTGTGGGCCGGCCTGGGGCTGGGGGTGCAGGTGGAGCAGGACCCGGAGTTGGGCGCCCCCTGGAGACGGACGGGGGAGTAGCTCCCCAGGGGCGACGGCCGGATTGATTCAGGGGGCGGAGCTGCGGCGCTGCGAGAGCTCCGGCAGCCGCGCCCGTTTTCAGCAGCGTCCTCCCGTTCCTCGCCGACCGGGCCTCCAGAACCGGAACCGGAACCAGAACCGGAGCCGGAGCGAGCCTGCATGCCCGGGACGTAGCCTGTGAGCAGCGGCAGCAGAGGCTTAGGCTGGGGGGGTTTGGAGGTGAACTGGTGGTGGAAGGTGAAGGGCTGGATGGGGAGGGTGGTGGGCCGCTGGTCCTTACTGTAACGGACCACCACTGGCGGGCTTTCAGAGGAGCTGGACAGAACACCTGGGGGGAAGGGGGGGGGGGGGGGGGGGGGGGGGCAGAAATACAGAGAGAGGAACCAGCAGCTGGTTAGTTTAGCATCAGAGTGGAGGAAATACAACCCACGACTTATTGATTTATTTTGAAAAAGGAAAATACAACAATTTAAAGACGGTTACCATTATAAACTAAAGAACTGCAGCGAGGGTTAAGGGCGTCTCTTAGAGGGGCATGTAAAGATTTTGGCTCTTTTCTGTCTTTTTTTCCTGCTTCTTTGCTCTTGTGAAATAACTTTGTCCCATTATTAGCACTATTTTGTAAAGTACAGCAATCTCTTAGCGATGTCATGGCTCAAGATATTAAACCACGACAATATACGCAGTCAAAGTGAAATATGTCTGGTCAAGCAATGTAGATGCTATCAGTAAGTTTAATCTTAAATTATGATTATTATGATTTATTTAAATAATAATAATAATAATAATAATAATAATAATAATAATAATAATAATAATAATAATAATTATTATTATTATTATTATTATTATTATTAGCATTAGTATTATTATTATTATAAATTGAAATTATCAGTATTACTATTATTATTATTACTATTATTATTATTGCTCTTATTATTATTATTATCATTATTATTATTATTAAATGTTGTTATTATTATTATTATTATTAAATGTTGTTATTCTTATTATTATTACTATTGTTATTATTGTGCTTTAATTTTAACACCCTGTTGCATGCATGTTTGAAACTCTTATTCTGAAGTAGCACAGGAAGTAGTCATAGACTCCGCCCTGTATTTAAATCATTTGTCTGGCATTATTCTGGGAAGAAAACCAACGGTGACAGAGGCGGACCAGATGTGAACTATTTGTAAAATATCGTGACTTGCTAAACGCTAACCGCTAACGACACTGCAGTTCGCTGCTTCTGGCTTCCTATGAGTGCAGAAATAAAAGGTAATTTCATTATTTTATGAAGTGTCCGGCCTCCTCCCACAGTCCAAAACCATGACTGTTAGGTTAATTGGTTTTTCTAAATTGCCTGCAGGTGTGAGTTGTGCTGCCCTGGGATGGACTGGTGACCTGTGTACCCGGCCTCTAACCTAACGACTGCTGCAGATCGGCACCGGCCCCCGCAGAGACCCTGCAAGGATAAGTGGCTTTAGACAATGGATGCGTGTGCCTTGCTCCTGGGTCGACTGGAAGCTAGAACAAGTTTGGGAATTATTAACTGAAATGTACGTCACAGTGGGGATGTTGTTCTCAGTCACAAATTTACCAGGGACCGTTACGGAAACATTAAAAGTTTTACTTATTTAGAGTACAGTGTGTCTTCAAAGTGTAATCATGGCTTCTTCCTCCCTGAAGGGCCTTTCAGGCCACTTTGCTACAAGACTCGTTTCATTTAGACGCGGATACTACTCCGCCAGCATCTTCACACGGTCTTTTACTGTTCTCGGGTTAATCCGCACATTTCACACCAACACACATTAATCTCTGAACCTTTGTAATTGCATAACGGACTTGTGGAGTTCTCTTGCTGTATCGTGGCTGATTTTTTTTTACTTCCCATGATGCCGAGGTGTTGCTTTGAAATTCATCCACAGGTGTGAATTAACTCAAAGCCATGACATCATCATACGGGCGTTCTCAAATGGTTTACAGCAGCGGCCCTCACACCGGGGTCCCCTGACCTCTGGGGGTCCGAGAACCACGGGTTGGGGGTCCATTAAAATGCATGTTGTCGTGCCTGAGGAGGCTCTGCTGAGGATGGGTTGAGCTTAAGTAAGAATTCGGACAAATATTTAACTCCGTCCACTTCATCAAGTAATTCAAGTAATTTATTCATCAAGTAATTTAAAAGCCAAATCAGCTAAAATGAGGAAGTATGACAACAGTTACATCGAGAATGAGGATCTAATCTCCACCAGATCTCTATGAGGTGTATTTATATATATATATATATTAAAAAAAAAACATACATAATTCCTAATGTATTTAAGAGCACAAAAAGGCTGTTTAAAAAATACTATGAGCATGAGGAATCTAAAGGGGTCCTTGGAAAACAATTTGAGAAGCCCTGGTTTAAAGGAACAGCGATCTTAAGATGTGAACCGCTGAATCTGAGGCAGGTAAAAACAATCCTCTGAAAAATTATCTTGTTATTTTACCGTTTAGCTATTCAAAATAACTTTGCTAGGCCTTACAGTGTTTTTATAAAGGGTTAGGTGAATACCTGGTGTCAACCGTACACACCTACGCACACGCAAAACAGACCAGATGCACAAAAAATGGACTACAAGCAACAAATGGGGTGAAATGCTGCTACTAAGTCTATTCCATACCGATGACAGGTTGTTTAAAACACAGATTGTGAAACCAAAACCAAAACAACATTGAGTTTCTCAGAAGCATTGGTCAAACCTGACTCTTCTCGTCCACATAGTGTCACTGCGTGTGAGCTGACCCACAGCTAAACAACAACTGACAGGTGTGTAAGTGGTTAACGTGTAAACACGCGTGTCTGAAGGTAGAAGCAGGGACACCAAACACCAAACCAGTTAGTATGTCAGCAGCTGAAGGCAGTGAACAAACAACCTGACACGTTCTCATGGACTGGCTGAGGTCTTTTCAGATAAGAAGCAGCAGCAGAAGCATGAAGAGTAAAATGGAAAGATAGCAGAAGCTGCCCGTCATAAAGCTGAAGGCTCTTATCACAGCCAGCCGTACCACTGACTCTGCTCTGCAGGCCCAACGCCACACAGCCGTGTCTCTACCCAGAAATCACACAGACATACTGAACCTGAGGCCCTGCATGGGGGGGGAAGCTTTCTGCAGCGGCTCAGAACCTCTTCACTGGGTTCACATGGATCCTCTGCGCTGACAGGGAGGGGGGGGGGGGGGGGGGTGCGTGACGTCAGCTGGGTTGCGCAAGCTGTTTGTCACCCGGAGGCCGGCCCACCGCCTGATGTGGGTGCAGTGATGCCTCACGGCCACAAGGGGCGCAGCCGAGCTGCTGTCAAACGATGAAGGAATGGTTGAAGGAATGGTTAAAAGGGGGGGGGGGGGGTCTCCCACTGAGCGGTGAAGGCAGAGAGCTTCTTGTCTTTCTGTTTGTGAGATCTGCTCCATCATCCGTCTATTTCGCCATTTTAACACCTCTCCAGCTCTCCGCTTTCACATGTCTCCATCAGACAGCCGAGCGTTGGCCTTTCCACAGGTTTGGCTGCTTGCTAGCATCATTAGCGAGCGAGCCGTTTCCAGCAGGGCTTTTAAAGAGAGAGAAAGCTGCACTGTGCGCTGCTGAGAAACCAGAGTCTGATGAATAATATATGATCCGAGGAGCGGCACAGCTGCTCGTTATGGTTCTAGATCATAGCAGATCCTTTAGGATGGAGGAGAGAGGACTAAATAACCGACAACTAAGGGCAGAGATGAAACTATAAATTCAAACTAAAATACAAGAGCTTCCAGCAAATAATGGGGTTCAGACTTACAAATGTTACATAAGTTACTATCCAGATCTCTTTCTACTTAAAAGGGTGGGTGCTGTGCAGTTCTGTTTGGGTTAGAGAAAACTTATATAAGGGATGCAGTGACAGCTCATTATATTTGCTTGTTTCATTGATACAAATGCATTGAGACCCGAAATAATCATGATTAATAATAATAATAATTATTATTTTACATTTGTAAATAGATTGGTGTAATCTTATAAACTATGTGGGCAAAGAAAATAGATATTTTATGGCATCCTGTTATTTTACTAAAACTTTTCTTATATTTTTGGTCCATTTTGAGTTTTATTTAGGAAAATCAGAGCAAAGGGGGCTTAATACATAAATGCAAGCAACCTATTTTTTTTTATACAGAACAGAAACAATGAATTCAAACTCAACCCTTTATTCAGCCAACTTTTTACCAAAACTACAAGTTTTTAAAAAAGAAAAAAAGGAATGCATGCTCTCTGAACTCTGAAGGGGGCGGAGCTTGGTTCCTGTGTCTGCGTTGTGATTGGTTGGGACGATGTAATGACTGTAATATTAACCTACTTGACTAAAATGAAAAAGGAAGGAAAACTGTTCAATTCAATTGAACTTTTTATTGACCCTTTTTTCCTCATCGATATATGTCTATCGATCGATATATATTGTTATATATTGTTATTGAATTATCGTTCAGTCCCAGCCTACGTTCACACTGCAGGACTTTTTGCAGAAATCTAATTTTTTTGGGGGTGGCTGTTCGTACTACTATTAAATGCGGCCGCCATCATACTTCTGTCTGAACGGTTCAAGACCACAAAGCGACCCAAATGAGCAGATAACAGAAAGAGACGTCACACAGCAGCGCACTGTTTGCTGAAATAATGGTGAATGTGATTGTTTCTAGAATTATTTTGTTAAAAAAAAAACGTAGAAGAAAAAAAAAACTTTAGCTTTTTTCTATTTTTCCTTTTGATTTTAACAATGAGAAAATCATTAATCCTGTCTTGACTCTAGTTCAGCTTTTGCAAAAATCTCTTGATTACAAACATTGCTTCTCTCCATACAGGCCGGCTAAAGTCAAACAAAGGTAAAAACTATTTGCTGCTGCAGTGATCCTGATATCCAGCTAACTGCCTGAATCCTGTGAGCGTTATGATTCTTAGGAACGTCAGAAATGAGAGAGTTCTCAGAGCTCTTCCACCCCTCACACACTTAAATGGCTGGTGCTAAAGAATGGGTTGCATTTCGCTGCTGTGTGAACGTAGCCTAAGATTTCACATAGGTGGACTTCATTTCGCTAATTATAGGACTTTTAAAGGTAATTGGCTGGAACGGAAATTTTAAATTACTTCAAAGTAAGGGGCTGTATACATACGCACATGCTTCACCAACCTATGGCTATTTTGTGCAGATCCATCTCACAAAATGAGATTAAAAAACATTCAAACTGCAGGTTAGAACGTAGCAAAACAGGTAAAAAGCCAAGGGTGTGAATACTTTTGCAAGGCACTGTAGCTATCAAAGATCAGACTTTAAATCCCAAACTGGGCTAACAGGATGAAGTAGATTTCAGGTCCATTTTACTTTTTATGTTCTGGTTGCTCAGAAAATTTTTTTTTTTTCTTTTCCAAACCGGTTTCATTCTCAGAAGTTGGACATGCGTGCAGATGGAGAATAGTTTCTGCTCTGTTATTATTCATTTGATTCCTCCACAGATTTACATTTACTTGCCAGGCAGCTTTGAACTTCCAGAGTCCTAACTGCTTGGCCGTCAAACACAATAACACGAACACAGGTATGCAAATCCAGCCGAGCACAGTGCAGGCCTCAATGTGGATATGCAGAGCGCGGTGGGGGTGGTGGGGGGGTTCTCTGCATCAATTCTCCCCTTTTACCACCATCCTCTGATTGTTATTCAGAACACGTCTGGCCCAATTCTTCCTCCGATTCTCACTGAAGATCAGAAAACCAGCTCTGTTCCAGTCTCTCAGAACGTCTGCACGCCCAGCGGCAGCAGGAGACATTCACCTCCCATTAAAATCATTCACTGCATAAATTATGTTGTATGTGCAGGACTGGCAACACGATTTCTACATTTTATTTCCTCTTTTTTTTTGTGCTGAAAACTGATTTTTTTTAGGTGGCCGTTCATACTTCTATTAAATGCGGCCGTAGTCATACTTCTGGCTGAACGGTTCAAAGGCGACCCGCATGAGCAGATAACAGAAGGAGACGTCACACAGTAGCGCACAGTTTGCAGAAATAATGGTGAATGTAATTGTTTCTAGAATAGTTCAATAAAGTTTTATTAAAAAAAAAACTGGACGAAAGAAAAATAGGACTTTTGAAGGTAATTGGCTAGAACAGAATGTTTAAATTGCTTCAAAGCAAGGGGCTGGATACATACGCACATGCTTCATTGACCTAAGGCTATTTTGTGCAGATCCATCTCACAAAATGAGGTTAAAAAACATTCAAACTGCAGGTTAGAACGTAGCAAAACAGGTAAAAAGCCAAGGGTGTGAATACCCAGCGGCATCAGGAGAACATCTCACAGAAAAGACATCCAAACAAGGTTAAACGCGTCCACCTCCCATTAAAAATCACTGTATAAATAATTTTGTATGTGCAGGACTGACAACACAATTTCGACACTTTATTTCCTCATTTTTTGATGTTAAACTTTTAATCACCCAATCTTTGTGTGATCTTTTGTTTTGTGTTTGATCAATAGCTCTGAATGCATATTCATTTTTATTTGGGCTTTGGCTGCGTTTTTTACCAATTTCCAGTCCATTTCATGAGGTTTTTTGCACGGCATACTTTTCCCCTACATTAAGCTTTATAACTATGATGTATTCAGGAATAAAACGTCTCCTAATCCCAGGATAAATCACTGTTGTTGATCAATGAGGTGAAGTGGGAAAGTTTCGGCACAAAGATACAATTTGATCCAGTTTAGCTGAATCTGTGGGGAAACATTTGGCACAAAGTAGATGATCAACTGAAGGATGATGCAGCTCAGCCCTGTTTCTTAAAGAAATGACTTTAAGATACTGTCCACCTGCTGCTGATAGCTACTGGAGATTTTAAAGAACTGAAGAAATTTCAAATTATTTTAATTGGGCCAATACTACTAGTCTGTTTTACACAAACATGTTAAGTATCGCGTGAAAAAAACATCTTCCAGATCCACTCTGGTCTTATTTATTTCTTCCGAGGGCTTCCTGATATTCTTATAAACTTGTTAAGACAGTTTCCTTCTTACGATTTAGATGCAAATGAGCATCTTTGAACAATTGTCATTATTTTAGTATCGCTTATATCAACAATCCTAGTGCTTATTTTTCAGACTATAAGTCGCAGCAGTCAAAAGAATGCGTCATAAAGAGGGAAAAAAACATATAAATTGTACCGGACTACACGCATTTATTTATCTAAAAACTGACATTTAATCTGGTAGTCCGAATGCGTCTGAAAAATATGGCATGTCAGGTTCCTCACTGGGATTTTTATCGTTTTCTTATCGAATTATCGTTCAGCTCTAAGGCTGAACGATAATTTAAAAACAATACATATCGATTGATAAACGTATATCGATGATAAAAAAAAAAAACAGTTTTCCTTCCTTTTGCATTCCAGCCATGTAGGTTATTATTAGTCATTACATCCTCCCAACCAATCACAATGCAGACCCAGGAACCAAACTCTGCCCCCTTCAAAGAGTTCAGAGAGCACGCGTTCTTTTTTCTTTTTAAAAAAGTTGGTTGAATAAAGGGTTGAGTTTGAATTCAGTGTTTGTGTGTGTTCTGTAACTAAAAATGGGTTCCTAAGTAACAGCATAAAATGTTTTGAATTTGTTGATAATTATCGATAGCGATCAATATGATTTCTATTTTATAGATATACCTTTTTATCGTCCAGCCCTAGCTAGCACTAGCTAATGTTTATCCCTGCGCTGATGTGCGTTCAAGAGCTTTACTGACTTTTCTATGTTGCTCTCAAACATCTGTGTCGTACTGACCTTTACGCTGATGCTGAAATTGGGCCGTTACGTAATTTTTTTTGTAACGGTCCATTACGCTGAAACGGGCTGGCGAGGAACCGTGCATGTTGTTTGCAAACGAGCCAAACCTTTGCACAGAACTAGAAGAGCCGAATACTGAGCTGTGCTGTGAATCAGTGAGGCTTGACTTCATTTTAATGGCAGTAACAGCTGCTGCAGAGTGAGAGGGACATACCTTCTGCCCTGGCCTGTCTCTGCTTCACGCCTTCCAGGTGTTGCTCAATGCTGCCTTGACTGTAACACCTGGTGAAACGCACAGGTGAAGCCGCTGGGCTGACGGACTCCACGCGCTGCTCCAGGATGGGAGAGAAATCCACAGAGGAGTGGGAGTGGGTGGAGTAAGTGGAGGAGAAGGGGTCTGCAGGGGCCTTCGCTGACGGCGAGCCCCCTGCGCCTCCCTGCCTGCGCTTGCTCCTGGCGATCTCGGCGAAGGAGGTGACGCGCGGCGGGGGAGGAGGAGGCGGAGTCGCAGCCGGAGCGGCGCTCTCGCTCAGCCGCACGGGGCAGCTCAGCATGCGCTCCAGGGAGCCCAGCCGCGGAGACGCACACCTGTCCAGGTTGCGGTCGTAGCTGCGGGAGCGGGGCCGGCTTCCCGCGGGGGCCCCGGCGCCGATGACGCTCCGCTGAGCCGTGGGAGGAGAAACGTTGACGTACACCTGGCCTTCAATGACGGCGGGGGCCGCTTCAGAACCATCAGCGTCCTGCTGATCGGCCTTCATCGCCTTCTTCTTTTCATCATCGTCATCATCGTCGTCTCGCTGAACCAGGAGAGAAAGAGAAACGTGCCAGTCAAACTGCTGCAGGATGGTAGAGGGTAAAGCAATATTAATATTAATAGAACCTGTACAGAGAGCAAACACACAGTAAAACATGGGCTAGACCCGGAAAGGTTTAGGTTATTATGAAAAAAGTGCATTCCCTGATTAACTAAGAGTAATTTTGGTTTGACACTGGTTGCCTACAGGCATGTGTCTGACCTTGTGTGGATAAGAAAACATCTAAAATAAATAAAAATTAAATTCTTTGCAGTTCAATTTTGCACAATCTTTCTTATTCACGCCCTTAATGAGAGAATGGAAACCTCTAACCCAAAGGTGTCCAAACTTTTTGGCACATAGGCCAAAATTGTCAAGTCAAAGGAACTCGAGGGCCAAAAAATTTAACACAATTTTTTTAAACCAAAAAAAAAGTTACTTTTTTTTACCAGCTCTACTAAAATATGATCATTTTAAATAAATAAATTAGTCAGATTTTTTGTAGGAAATGAATGTGTAAAGTAATGTAGATCCAAAAAAAAAAAAAAAAAAGAGTTTAGCTCATTTGTTGTATTAAAACATGGTCAACCAGTTGGCAAATTGTTTAGAATAATTTAATTTTACTCTTTAACAATAATAATCTCTTTTTTGGTCTAGCAAACAGTTTTTGGGTCAGTTGTTCTTTGAAAACACTCGCATTTGAGTTATTAAATTGAATTGGATAGATGTTACTGTGAAATTAAAAGTGTGTTTATTAAAAGATGAATACTTTGTGTTGAACTTTTCAAATTAATGCATTTTTTGCACCATTATCTTTGCACTATAAACTTGGTTTAACATTCTTCTGTACTCTTTTTTTAAAAACAGTTTTTCTCCTCTTTTACATTCTTATCACTGCTGCACTTTATATTGTAATGTTATCTTATATCAATTGCAATCTCATGACATTGGCGTAAGCTGCATGCAACAAAATGACATTAAAGTTTGTCTAAGTTGTACTTAACATTTTCAATAGTAAGATTTTAACTTTTCTTTAATAATTTCCCCCTAATTAACAACTAAAACCTTCCATCTGCATCAGCCACCTGTGCAGGTGGACCAAACCTTTGTTGAAATGCATTTTGGGAGGCGGGCACATCGGACACGCCTGCTCTAACCCGTGCACGCAGTATATTGTGATATAAGTGTTCCACTAATAAAGCAGGACTCTCCACTCACTTGAGACGACTCTCCATCTTCATCCTCCTCCTCCTCCTCCTCCAGCCCGTCCTCCTCGCCGCGCTGCCTGAATAGGAAGTACTCGCTGGGCTGCGTCGGCGTGGGGCTGCCCTTGCTGTGCTCCGAGGAGCAGCTGTTGATGGAGGAGCCTGCGGGACTCGGGGACGACTGGGAGGACAGGTCGCAGGTGACCAGCTTGTAGTAGTTCTGGGTGGCGACCACCAGGCGCGCCTGACTCTGCAGGCAGGAAGCCAGGTCGCCGGAGGAGCCCTCGTGGGGAGGGTGGAAGGAGTTGCAGTTGGCGTCGAGGTCCAGGGGCCCCTGGTGCTCCATGGAGCAGGAACAGGTGGAGGAGGTGGAGAGGTGCGGCTCTCTGAGGAGGGGGAAGGTGCTGGAGAAACAGGACGGCTGCTGATTGGACAGAGGAGGCTCGGTCGGGGAGGTGTGCAGGTCCAGGTAGAAAGCACCTGAGGACGTGTCCTGCTGGTTCCCCTGCAGGTCAGAGGGGGAGGAGGTGGGGGAGTGGTCGGTGGAGCCGTTGAAGTTGGGGGGCCCGGAGCGCGGCAGCTTCTCCGGCACGCTGTTGTTCATCTTGTTGTAAATGGCGCTGAAGTTGACGAGCACGCCCTCGGAGCTGTTGCAGGACGAGTCGCTGCCGTAGGCCGGCTGGAACTCCGGGAAGGTTTCGGGGAAGTTCTGGGAGAGGCCACAGCAGGAGCAGTGCTGATTGGACGAGCTGGAGGAGCAGGAGCCCGCCTTGCTGCTCCGGCCGCACCTCATTGGCTGATCCTCGTCCTCCTCGTCCGCCCAGTCGTGCTCGCCGCAGTCCATGGACACGTTGGAGCCGCTGCTCCCGTGCCGGCGCTCCCGCTCCAGGAGGTCCAGGTCCTCCAGGCGGGCGCAGAGGTCCGAGGCGGCTCCTCTCAGAGCCTCCCGGCTGCTTCCTCCCCCCGAGCCGTGCAGCAGGAAGGGCTCGGCGGCGAAGCCCAGCTCGTGTAGGTGAAAGGAGGCGTCGCCCAGCGTGGAGCCCGTCTCACTGTGGAGGTGGAAGGAGGAGTCCTCCAGGTAACCGCGGAGGTCGTCGCTCTCCTCTTCGTCTTCCTCGTCCTCGTCCGTGTTGAGCAGGAAGGGATTGCGGCGCAGAGGGTTCCTGCTCCGCGGTTTGACTCTGGGTAAGGTGTGAGCCGCGATCAGCTGCTCCTCCGAGTTGCTGGAGGTGAAGGACGAGTCGTCGCTGGCCGTGCTCCCCCCCCTGCCGCCCCCCGGCTTTCCTCTGCCGCCGCCGCCGCGGTGGGAGGACCAGGAGCCACTGGAGGTCTGGATCAGGCTGCTGTAGAGCAGAGCCTCCCTCTGGAGGACGTCTCTCTCCGGCAGAGAGGTGGTGCGGCTCAGACCCAGGCTCTCCGGCGGGCTGAAGGGGTTGGTCCTCTTCAGGGAGCCCCCGCAGCCGCCCTGCCGGCCCCCAGAGACCTGGCAGTGCACCAGGGGAATGTGATGCACGATCAGGGTCTCTCCAGACACTTTGGGCGGGCTGTCCATGGTCCCAGAGCAGGAAGCGTGAGGCTGAAGCTGGTTGGCAGGTGTTTTCACTCGGCTGGGTCCAGCTGTGCCGGGCCGCCGCGGTTCTGGAGGCAGAAGTCTACGCCGTGGTCAGAGTGGGACATCTGAGGAGAGACGAGGAGACGGAGGAGACAACATGAGAGGAAGCACAGGAGCTTCTAGATATAATCGATGGAAAATTCAATGGTTTTATGTTTTTATGAATTTATTCTCAGTTTTGGCTTTATTATAGTTCAGAAAGTTGGGTGTGGAAGATTTAGTAGCGAGACGACTTCCCTGCAGCTCGCACTGCCTGTCAGCTGGCTGAAATGAGGCTACGACTCTTTATCTGTTTGGAAGTATCTGGGTTTAATCAGGGTTACTATACCGCCCGATCGATCGATCAATCAATCAATCAATCAATCAATCAATCAATCAATCAATCAATCACAGTAATCACCTTTCCATTGACCAAAAAATGAAGCAGATTGCAATTATGAAAATAAGTTAGTTTAATGCAAAAACTGCAAAACTCCCAGACTGTCACCCTGTAAATAAATCAACAAACTCCATCTTTGGCAAAATTTCTTATTGTGACTTTAGTACAAATCTGATGAAGATTTTGGTATGTGTGCTTTAATGCATAAATGAGGACTTTCATGTTTTTTAATTCCTTCATTTTGTTTTGGGATAATAAAAAAATAGAAGGAACCAACGGCCCTTTTCTTTTTATTTTATGTTCAATGTTTGTCAAAATCTTTTGTTTAATACGAGCAACACTAATACCGAGGATTTTATATGAGAAAACGGGATTTAAAACACTGATCAGTGCATCTCTACAGCTTCAGATTATTTCAGGAAACAATTAAAGGTTCAGATCATGTTCCTTAAATCAGAAATGCAGAAGATAATGCACACATAGGCTTCTCCACAGAGGACCTGCTAAAGATCTCTAAGCTAATCTAAACTGGAGTAGGTAGAAAAGTCCTGAGATGTCCCAGCCTGCAGGTTATAGATGCATCCCTTCTGCAGCACACCTGGAAACTGTCTGAACTAAATGCTGAAGCAGGGATCCAGACATTAACTTCAGCTACGTGGAGAAGAGATGCAGCTTAAAGCTGCAGGCTGGTAGCTCTGGAGCAGCAACACAAACCCAAAATGTTTCAGCGTTTAATGCGGGCTCAGTGAGTCAGCATCACATGACGAGGAAACAGACACACCAAGCAGCTGAAGCTCAAACAGGACGATGATCTCATTCACATTTCACAGCCTGAACGTTACACCCATGCTGACACACAGACATCTCCCTCACCACCATCATCATCATCATCATCATCATCATCATCATCATCATCATCACCATCACCACCATCATCATCTCTGCTGCCGGGGAAAACACCACAGCTCTCCTCCAGAGACTTAAAAGCCAGGGCAGAAACCCAAACTGAACAGTGATTGACTTAATTTCTCATATTAATCAAAGTTTATTTATGTAGCACTTTTATTCTATTTAATTTTTTAGTCCATATTTTAGCCCATAAAGCCCGCTAAAATACAAACAAAATGATGCTGAGACAAACTAGATAAAATATAAAAATTTATAACAGGGAAATAACAGGATAAAAAGAGAAAAAAAACTAAAAAGGTGCATAACAGCACAATTTAAAACCATTTTAAGAGCTGTATAAAAAAATAAAACTACAAAATAAACAAAAGTTATCCACAGCTGAACATATCATCATCATTTATTAATATTTCAGATTAACCACATTAACCTCTGCCGTATATTGTTAGAGATCGACCGATATTATTTCAAGTCCAATACATCAGTGACATCAGTCTAACCGATGCAGATATGTGCTGCAGATTATTTATTTTTTTGGGCCAATTCTTGAGGCCGATATTTACATGATAAAAATGACAAGTATCAAAATGTGGGTTTAAACCAGCTAATATTAACAATCGCAGTTTGAAAGGTACATAGAAAAAACATAAATCTTATGGCAGCGCTTCGCTCGCACTTAATGAACAGCGAGAAAAGAGCTTCTTTAGTTCAATGGAGGGAAGGAAGAGAAAAATCACCGCTGCAGTGTATGGACATTATTTTATGTAAATTTAGATGCTGTACGTGTATATATTGGTAATCATTTTTATAAGGATAATTCTCCATGGGACCAAACACAGGCACGGCAGAGGCAGCTGGAGATCAGACGTCAGTTCTTAGACACAGAAACAGACACGCCTCTGTTTCTACCCTCACAATGAGAAAGAGAGACTATGAAAGGCCAAATCAGCAAAATTAGACAGTTAAAACTATATTAAAAGTTGAAAATGTACCCTTGTTGTTGTTGTTGTTGTTGGCACCCAGTCTTACAATATTACCAGCCGCTCTCTGCCAGGGAGGGAGCAGCAATGTATATGTATATATCATGTGATATCAATATCAAGGCATGGCTGCTGAATATGCTAATAAATAAGTATCAGCCGATACCGATACAGGAAAAAAAACCCGCAAATATTGGCCAAAAATATCCACTGACCGATATATCGGCCGGCCTCTAGCATTGTTTGCTGTTAGCAAGGTTTTGTGGAGCTCATGACTGCATGCTGCTCCACATAAGGTCCATGCAAAGCTGTGAAAAACTACCTGTTCCTTTTTAATTGATTATTCCTTTAGGCAGGAAGTACCAACGCCAGCCTTAGAAACTTAAATACCTGACAAAGGAAACCGAAAGTAGTTTAAGAGATTAGCTGCAGGGTCAGAGTGGCTGATTGCATAATGAGTGTTAGGTCATGATGGTGGACGGTAGTTACAAGAGGATTAAGATGTTCACCACTTAAATGGGTGTGTCATCGATGTTTTTAAATAGTTTTAATATCCGGTCTATAGTAAGATGTATCAAAACTAAAACTTTTAAACCGTTTACATTTTCCTTTGTGGCCCAAAACTTAGTAGAAGGAAATAATCAAGTCAAATGAGACAGATGACATCCAGAGGTCCAGACAAACAGAACCTAATGCTGAGAAAACGGGATAAAAAAAAGCGTTTTATTTACATTTACATTTACATATGGGGTCTGGACCAGCGTTTTAACGAGAAAATAGCAGATGTCGTGCCCATATAAAGCGAATCATGCCCATATAAAGGACAGCAGGGCATATGTGAACTAGGGCTGGGCGATATGGACCAGAAATAATATCTCGATATTTTTAGACTGAATGACGATACACAATATTTATCTCGATACGTTTTTCTTTTCATTAAGTAATTATAAAAAGACATCTCTAAATCAAAGCTTTATGCTAAATATCTCACAGGCTCATATTTTTTAGCAAAAAGATGTAGATGAATATGAGAAACGGCTGAAAAATAACCTACTGGAATAAATAGAAGTATAATTCTAACATAGCACAGACCATCTCGATATAGTCGCATTGCATATCACTTTTTGACAAAAAAAAAACCTCGATATTTTTAAAATCTCAATATGTGTCCCAGCCCTAATGTGAAAATGTAAGAGTGACACAGAAAGAGTTTGAAAACTTAAATATAAGAAACAATCCCACTAACTGAAAACCACTGTGAAGCCTTTAGCTTGTCATGTCAGTCTAAGGGCTCCAGTTAGCATGTTAACTGCTAAATATAATGGCTGGAAATTAGAAAAATAAAAAGACTGGAGAAGTATGGCTGCTTTTGGAAAGGTGGCCAGAAAAAGGCTCTTGTCTCTAAAAATAATACATCCTCATGACAAAGTTACGTCTGAGCAAACCACAGAACGTCAGGACAAACGTCTTCAGGTCAGAAGAGACCACGGTAGAGATGTTCGGTCATAATACGAAGCTGAATGTTTTAATCCAAACTTTACAAGAGAAACTAATATTCCCTGTTTTACAAACGCAGACCCAGTCAACTCACTCAACTTATTAATGAGTCCCTCATGTCTTCTGAACACCAAGAGTTTAGAGACAAATCCCTCCATTCCTCTCATTCGGAATACAGTTTCATTCCAATTGAGTTCAATCTGATCGTCATATTCTGATTGGCTCGTTTACGTGACACTTTTTCTATTCCGATTACTTTTGTAAACGTAGCTATTGTTGTCCATCTCTGTCTTGGGGTGGAGACTCGTCCATTCAACCCCATCTCCCCCCCGATTAGACAACAGATGGATGTGTGTTGATCTTCAACACACATCTATTTTAAATGATTTCAGAAATAGCCCAGGGCCTTGGCCATAAATTGTGCTGTGAATGTTTATAAAGCTTTACACTACAGTCATTATAAACGAGGGAAGTAGCTTTGGTAAACTCAATTACTAATTTCAACCCGGACTTCAGTAACTGACGTATTGAAGGGAATCTGAAAGATTTCAGCAGCCCTAATATGCTGTTATAAGAAGGTGATTGTTTCAATTAAAGTGCTACAAAGTTCTCTAGAACCACTTCAAGATACAAAGTCATCAGAAAAAGCAGAAAGACAGGAGAGCGTTGTCAACCAAAGTAGAGCTGGACAAGTGGAATGATTCAACGGGAAACCAGATTATTTTTAACATAATTTTAAGGAGGTAAAATTAAATAGATAAAGTAAATGTCTGTACAGTTTTGCTTTGTAGCTTGGAGAGGCGACTGGCTCTTTAACTAGTTCTGCTTAAAGTCATTGCTCTTTACGTACGTGAAGGAAAATAACAGTTTTATTTGCTCTAAAAGGACCAAACAAGAAAGAAATTGTCAAATAAGGAGGCATGAGTAAATAGTTCCAGTGAATAAGTTGCTTACTCCAGTCCACTTCCAAACAGTTCCTTTGGAAAACATACGGCACCCTTTGAGCGAAGGGCAGGAAGTTGACCTACATTTAGGAAGCTTTGTGGGAAAAGGAAGCAAAGCTGGAACAAAATACATCCTCCCACTCAGGACGACACTTCCAGGAATATATGAGGCTGGGCGGAGAGCCGGCAGCACATCCTCACCAGGAAGACACAATTTACATCTGCAGAGGAGAAGGTAATGATCAGGATTCATGGAGCTCTTATGGTTCAATGACCGTTAAATAAAATAAAATAACAGCAAAGCTCTTCTGCAAAAGTGGAGACAGAAAATAAGTTTAGGTAATTAAAAAGCTCCCAAAATCAGGATTCTAACAGATCATTCTTGGTCAATATTCCATACTTCTCCAGACTGTAATGAAAGAGTTGCTTTTAGTTCATGTTTAAACTTTGAATAAAAACTTTTCTACACTGGTTAGACTCATGGACGCCATAAAAATAGAGGGATGAATGGAAGGACGGGATCTGAAGGTCTCCAGGTTAGAATAAGCTGAACTCATGACCCAATGCGTTCAGAAATAAAGTTAGAATAATTCTGCTACTACAACCAGGAGCAAATGGAGAATCAGGTGGTTTCTGCTGTAAATAGCAAAGCCCCCCCCCCCCCCCCCCCCCCGGCTCTGTTCAAACTTCCTGTCTCCTCCTCCTCCTCCTCCTCCTCCTCCTCCTCCTCCTCGTCCTCCTCCTGGCACAGTGGTGCAGATTCACCGGCTGAGAGGATGAATGCAGCTTTGTTTGCTGCTCCCGTTCACCCCAGCACTGCTAGGCTGGAGTCTGACAGTCCCAAAGGCTTCTGGGTAATTTAATACCATTTGGATAAGAATGGAAAAGTCCATAGCCCCAAGTATGTACACCCCTAAAATTAAAAGGGAGTGTACTTTCTTTTTTATGTTGACTAGAAGGGAGAAATTTATTATGGAAGGGACTCTTAAACAGATATAACATCCAACTAGTCATTTCAACTCAACCGAGGTTATTTATATGAGCCAATTAACAACGTGTCGTCTCAAGGCCCTTCACAAAGTCTAATTATCTGAATCCTCCAGACAGACAGATTGGTTAAAAAGTTTCCTATCCAGCAGTTTGCATCGAGTCTTTGACTAGTAGCCTTCAGTCCTCCTGGAGAAGCGTAGAGCCACAGTGGACAGTCCTCAGTAAGTCTGACTGACTGCAGAAGTTGTACCGCAGCGATGACTGTGGTTTGAAATATTGCGAATATTGGTCAGATGTTAACATAGAGCATATTGGTTTCTGATTCAGCCTGACTGGAAACCCAAATGAGATCAGTTCTGCCGCTGCCGTTGAGCGCTGAAAGCACACACACTGTAACAAGACGCCTTTTTACAAGAGGCCATCAGAGACACTGATGAAGAACGGCAGGAGAATGACCACAGGTGGAGGAAGGAGGGAGAAGGAGGAGGATTTAACGTTTAATGCCACATGCAAACTAATTTAAATAAAGAAAACAGCTATTCAAACTAGGGCTGAACGATTTTGGAAAATAATCTAATTGCGATTTTTTTTCTTAAAATTGCGATTTAATACGATTTTCTTTCCAGTTTGATTTATCATGTCTTTTTAAACATATACAAACAACAAATCATTTTGTTTCCTCGCTGTGCAGATTAGTTGCTAATAGACCCGCAGCATCTAAACTCAGAGCAGAAATGATTGCGTTCTGCCTACAATATATTTCAACCAAAATTACAATTTTGACTTTTCTCTGCATTAACCACAAGCAACAAAAATGGCGTCTAAATAAAGATGTTTGTAAACAAGGACTATTTAAAACAAGAACTTTTAATGTTTCTATTAATCAGAATATTGTTCAAGAGAACAGCTTTTAGTTGATCTGGACATCAATACTTGTTGAACATAAAGTGCAACCAACAAGCAAGTCTATGTATTAAACTGATTGACCAGAACTTAATGCTATGTATGATTATATAAACTCTAAAACAAGTAATAAAATTAGATTATCTCCCTGCTGCAACTGTCTTCCCTTCCATGTGGAGGCAAACCCACTTTAAACATTTTACCAACACCTAAAGGACGCGTCTAATTCACTAATTGTTACATAGCCAAAAATTGCAGACTCTGCGATTTGGAAATTGCGTTTTTTTAAATCGTGATTATATTGAAAATGCGATTAATTGTTCAGCCCTAATACAAACCAGCCTAGAGTTATGTAAAACTATGACTGCTGTGAATAAACTACTGCCTGGAACAATAGAGAACCTTCCCAGGACATCCAAGATTACTCTAAGAGCACACGGAGGACGCGTCCAGGAGGTCACAAATCAACCCAGAACATCTAAAGGTCTTCCTTCCCTCGGTAAAGTCCAGAGTTTATCGTTGAACACTAAGAAACGGACCGGACAAACATAGTTTTGTCAATTTGTCCACTTTTATACGCTCAACAATTACTTCTCTAGATCTGACTGGTTTTCCAAACACAAAAGCAAAACTGTCAGACATCCACCTTTAATCTCCCATCCCTCCATCCGTTTTGTATTCCAGCCATATCTGCTTTGGGTCGCGTCGGTGCGGCGTCTATTCGAGCAGACGGCCAGTCTGCAACGAGGTCAACACAGGGACACAAACCAGGCACAGTCCCACTCAAACCTCAGGGCGCCACGTCTTTGGACGAAGGTGGAGCAGCAGGAGAGAATATATGCAACTCCCCACAGAAGAGCAGCAGGTCTGGACCACTGACTGACATCATTCAGCCTAATAAAACCATTTCTAAATTAAAAGAAGTGCTGTAGTCGTGCTACGGTCCAATTATACCTCTGATCTGAAGTTCTACACCAAACAAAGAGGAGAAGGATGTCTTCATGACATTATATTTAAACAATCAACATTGTAAATTATTATTAAATGCTTTGCTTCCAGTTTGCAGTTCGAGGAAAACAACACACAGCAGAAGTACCGCTCAGTCCCCAGGGAGGGCGCTGTGGTCTCAGGGAGCTGAAGATTAAAACGAGACGTTGACGCCGTCTTCTTCATCGAGGATTAATGACAGCTTCCTTCCTCGGCTAATTCAGAATTTGTGACCAGCGGTCCAGAAGGAACTGCTGGTCTTTTCTTTACCAGGTCATCAAGTCATTTTCTGGTGTTACAGCAACAATGCGAACGCGACGTTAAAACCCACGATGGAGGGATGTCCATCCATCCCTCCATCGTGTTGGTCGGGTAACAAAGAGGTTCAGAAGGGAAACCCAGACATCCCTCCAGCTCATTCCAGAGATCCCAACCTTGGGTTCCCAGGCCACCCATCCTGATCGGATGCCCAAACCACCCTAACAGACTCCTTTCAGACCAGCCAACAGAAGGCATCGTCCTTTCTGGTCACGATCCAGATCTCATGACAATGGCTGAGTCAGAATATAGACGGACCGGTAAACAGAGAGCTTTGCTTTTAGCAGACGACTGGATGTTTAAAGATAAAATATTACGTATTAGGGATGCATGATATATCGGCATTAACATCGGTATCGATGTTAGTAATTTTTTTAACATCTGTATCGGCCTGATAAGTAAAACAGGGCCAGTATTAACAACAGATGTTTATTTCCATCCAGTTGGCCTTTTTCAGGAGAGTTCATGCGGTTTTTAGTTTTGTTGGCCATGAGTGACAGTGATGCATCGCAGACAGGATTGTGGGGTTTTTAAATGAAGCAGAGATGCAATGTCAGCAGTGTGTTCGTTTTTCACAGTGTCGAAAGACGACATACGAAATACTACGTGTGAGTCTAGACCATATTCCATATTCAAAAATTCAGTTAGCGTAGTTTTCAGTTGGTAAACAACTGTGTAAAATTTGATCATCCCAGAAACGTAAATGTGTATATTTATATAAACACATATCAAATATCAGTTATTGGAGATAATGGCAATATTAATATCGGATATCGTTATCGGCCCAAATTTCCATATTAATGTATCCCTATTACGTATCAAAACCTGACGTTAACATGGATGATCTAATGATGATGATGAATCATATGGAGTAGTTCTAACACATCTGTATTTTGGGTTTAAAACCCAGCATCGTCAGGCTATTCATAGCGGGGTTTACAAAGTTTCTTAAAAAGTGCAGCTTCAAATTTTACCGCTGTACTAATCCTACAATTTAAAGAGATGTCAGTTCTACAGTTTTAGAGCAACATAGTGCTGCCCCTCCCCCACCTGTTGGCACACTGGCAGCTAGCTGGCTGAAAGAAGGTTTCTCCACCTTTTCTTTGCCTTCAAAAAAGACTAATTTGTCTGTTTAGAAAGATTTTCTGAAATAAATCTGGAAAGTCATAGAGTGAAAATTAAAGCTGTTCAACCCGACTGGTTTTATTCAAGTTAAACGTCTCATAAGCATGCCAGAGCGGCGGTAAAATCCTGGTTCTGCACATCTCGATGCACCTTAGGATGTAGAAATGTCCACACTGCGGTGTTCTAGCACGGTTCTGTTGGGTCCCACAGCCCAGTGAACGTGCACACAGGATATCAATGATGTCCCTGTAACTCGCCGTGTTCTTTCACAGTCAGACAAACGAGCCTGAAGTAGAGAGCAGGCCGGGCCTACGTTCACCAGCCTGGGCCATAAACACACACCGCTCCACCGAGCTGGTGTCAGGGCGCCTTTAAATCAGTAACGCTCTGCCAGCCCAGACTCAGCAAGACAATTAAACTTTAGAGCTGGAGGGCAAACGCTGTACATGTCTGAGCTTTTTTTTTTAAAGGCACCTATAAATCTACGACATCAACGTTTTCCTGTAAGAAAAAAGATTTATAGACTCTACCAGGAATCCCAACAGAGGAGAAACTACAGACATTTCTTTCAAATGTCACTAGAAATAATGAAATACTTGCAGTAAATCTTCGTATCACAGCTATGGTCTTAATGATCTTTTTAAATAGCAAAACATTACTGGAACATCTGCGTCGAGACGCAAATCTGCGAATTGGGACTTTACAGCCGCTGTTGCTGCAGAATGATTTCTGAATAAGTCAATAAAACAACTGAGGAAAATAAAGTGTAATGTCTAAAAGGGTTCAATAAATGTCCATTTTCTAAATCATTTAACAAATCCAAAACCTTTCCTTTGATCAGTGGCAAAAATGTACTTTAAACAGTTATTTGCACGCCCTGGATGGATTATAGCGAGTTTCACATCCAAACGTTTTAGAGAAGCTGCACCAGGATACTTCTGGCTCAGGGGATCCACCGTTTCAAGGCTAATTAATTACCAGAAATAAATATAAAATTGATCTGTAATATTTATAACGTCAGTAAAGCTCCAGAATCTGCAACAGTGAGGCAGTAAACCTCCCGGGCAACATAAGCTGACGCTGTCTGCTTAAATATTAGCTTCACGGACGGCCCAATGACGGCGTTCTGTTGGTTGAGACCTGCTTCTCATGTGTGCAGTTCTGCACCTCACAGGCTCGGTTCTACTGCAGGACAAGTTAACGCAGGAAAAGGCTAATCCGCTGCAGGACAGGTGGCTACTAAATAGCAAATTAGCGCAACAAACTAGTAATTTTCCCTTTAGTTGTAAAACTACAGGCTAATGCGGCTAATAATAAAGCAGGTTCTGGTGGAGCCAGACCGACGCTGACAACTGGAGCAGAAAAACGTAGGAAGCAGCAGCAGCCTAACATGTTGCGGTAGTGCATCACTAAAGAAAATATAATGCAACTAAAACCAGAAAGACAGAAATTGTACAGTTCCACTGCTTTTTATATCTACATGGACCAGATCTCTGTTAACACTGGCGTTGTCAAAAATATTGATACGCTGAAAAGTATCGATACTCAAAAGCTGTATCCGGATACAATATTGATTGTATCCGGATGGTGGCAATGAAGTCAAGAAGCACAACAAACATGGCCTAACATCTCTGGTCTTCATGATGAATTCTGATAGGTTGATAAATTAAAGTTCCCGTCATTGTTTAATTTAATTCAATAAATGTTACTGATGTTAGCGAGACCGGTGGTGCGCATTAATATTGTGATTAGCTGCGGCTAGCATGCTACCACGCATGTGTTGATTTGGGTTTTTTATTTAGCCTTTATTTGCACACTTAATTAACTAGCATTTGTGATGCTGTTGAGAAAGAGTGTTCCATGTTCAGATTGAAAAAGGGCCGTTTTTCAGGTTGATGAAATATCTTTTATGCCTTGTTTTTTTTTTTTATCCTTGTGGTATTAAAAATAGTATTTAGCACCTAATATTTTTCTGGGTATTGATATCCAGTTTGAAATGTTAGTAACATGACAAACCTTGTTAACATTGAACAAAATGTGATTTGTACGCAGAATGTTTGTTTTGAAACTATTTATTTTAGAGTGAACCTGTATTTGTCCCTCACTTCTAAGGTTATTATCATTTAATATTTAGCTGACTGAATCAAAAGGATATTAAAGGTGCATTGCACAAGTTTAAAGGTAATTTTTTTTCTTTCCCATACATACCCTTACAATCACCCGACGTGTAAAAGAGTTTTCCTCTATTTACCACAGTTGCCTCTATAGGCTCCACTAGTCAGTTTACGGGATTCGGGCCAAATTCTCTGGCCGTTCTCGTTCACCAGGCTACTTTGTTAAATCTCTGCCGTAATCGATGCATTAGCGAGAAAACATGGGATGACTTCCATATGTGTAGCTTTCTCACTTCAGAAGACATTATGCCTCTAAACAAAAGATCTGTGCAGCGCCAGCGGCAGATGCTTTTCGTCTTCTCCTACGCACGTTCACAACACTGGTGTAATTTCAACGTGTTACCAGAGGGGGCACACTTGTGCAAAAACTCTGGAACTTGCACAACGCTCCTTTAACACTTATACCAAGTTTTATCTTGTCTACTTCTTTTGCCAAAGACGGAAATGACACTTTAAAGTTACATTTCTTTAAATGCAGATTGAATTGTCCCCTTCCTGTTTACTTTTGCCCTTTCAAAGTAAAAAAAAATCCTTAGCTCTAAACCAGAAATATACCAGTGCCTTTAAGAAAACGTTGCTGTGATATCATACATGGTATCAAGTGTTTTTCTAAGCACTGATGCTGCGTTTCAAAATTTTGGTATTGTGACAACCCTATAAAAAGTATTTTTATATTCTAAAGCTATAGATATTTAATAACAGTAATGACTTGAGAAAAATACGACAACAAGAATTACAAAAGCAAACGTGGAACCGCCTTAGATGTAGCCTAAATAAATATTTTTTTAAAGCCGGCCTATTTACAGAGAGCTGCTGCTGATAAGAGTGCTGAAAGTCGGCGTTCAGGAAAACTGGAAAAAAAAACAAAAAACAGAATAAGGCTTGCATCACATCTGCATAGAGTGGTGCTGCAAACTGGAGATCATGACACTGCAGATTAACGGCACAGCGCTCACTGAGACGCTTCGATGGCAGGCGTGTAAAACGCGACGCAGCAGGAAACTGCGTGTCCGGCCTCTGGAGGGAGGCGCGTGGTTACATAACACGGAGAGACACGTTCCCACAGCGAGGAGAACAGCTGAAGGGAGCGGAGACGAGGCACGCTGGCTGACACGCTGATTCGGTGGTGGTTCAGAAAAAGGTCTTTGGCTAAACGCTGCAGAGGCACTAATCTTGTAAAGCCACAGGATTAGCTCAGCAGCCACTGGTGTGTCCTGTTGACGCAGAAAGATTCAACTGTGGAGGACTAAAAAGATCCAAAGCAAAAAGGGGAAAACAGGCGTGCATCGTTCCTAAATCTGATCCATGCAGGTTTGCAGCTGACAGCTCGACAACATTTTTATAGAATCAATACTTTTTTAAGGAGATTTCAGTTTAATTTTTGCAAATAAAAGGAAAAAGAAATAATGCTGGGAAAAGAGCTACGCTTTCCCCTCAAGCCAAATTAATAAAATGGTGTTTATTTAGCTCTAATAATCAAAATTGATGAATGAAACCAAATGAAAAGCAGCACGTAGAAAGCTGGAATTAGAGATGCTTTCTGTCAGGCTTAAAAGACGACTAACTTAGACTACATGAAGCTGAGTCCACCACTGTCATTATCTGCAGAATCTAAGAACATCATTTATAAATAAGCTTATGAACACTGTCAGCTCTTTTAATTTCGCAGTAAAGTGTTAATTAATTTAGTTAGAAATGATGTGTTCCTCCATGACATCAGAAATGTTGGACCCGTAGAGCTTTAGCAAACCCAGCCCGCTTTTTCAAACAGCATTTAGAAATTAAACTTGGGATACGGAGACATATCTACAGAGATTCTGAGTGAAATACTTCAGTTTTAGTAAATAGCCGTCTCTTTAAACTGTGATCGTCTCCAGATTCTCTCTGAAAATAAAAAGGGGGGTATAAACATTAACTGTAGAAGCATCTTTAGTGGACTAATGGGGATTTATAGGAAGAAAACTGGAAGGACCAGAAGTGAGCAGGTGCAGAAAACCGACAGACGGCTCTCCAGACTCGGTGATTATCAGAACAGCTTGATTCTATTTTGGAGAAAATAAAGTTCTGTCACCCTCTGAAGAGATTTTGGTTTGTATCATTTGAATTGTAGCAAAATTAAAACCAAAACTTGTTCTTTTTACTCAGTTCCACAAAGGCGTAGGAAACTTGACTATAGCAGATTGTTGATCTTGGATCTGGCAAAGCAGAGCAGTCCTGGGATCCTCTAGAGAGCCCTATCTATGCATTGCAGTTCTATGCTCCTGCTAAGACACTCCAGCTTCCTTTTCCTTTGGCGTCGTTTATTAGCTTTTATATCTCAGAAATAAAATGAGTTCCTGGTCTTAATGATTCCCTTGGTAAAGTTGAGGTGAAGAGGATTTAACATCAGAATCATATCAAGTTACTTAGTTAATCAAACTTTTTTGTTCTTTTGTCCATCGATGGCATCATCGTTGCAGCAGGCGGCGAAAACCACAGCAGGGTTATTTCAGTAACCAAACTGTTACATGTAGCTGCTCTTTGGACTTTATTACGACACAAAGACAGACGTCGTGTTTCTCTCCTCTTTACATGCAGAAAGAAATAAACACGAGCTGCAGTCAGCGGCTAATGCTAAGCCAACATTTAGCGACATGTTTGCGCTCTTCAGAAAGGCCCGGTTTATCTGTTTAACTGCCAGATTTATTGGAACGCCGTCATTGTAGCCAAAGGCCTGAAAAATAATAATAATAATAATAATATACACGTTTTTTTTCCTTTAACATTTAGGCAACAGTGGGGCAGACCTTCACAGTAACAGACAAAACGCCCCCAACAGATTTGGCTGAATTGTGTGTTCGGTTTGTAACATTGTAATTTAACCCTGAGAAATATCATACTACTACGACCAATAATTATAATAATAATAATAAAATGACTAACATTTAAATCTAGCTGTAGGGAAAATATTAAACTTAATAATAAAGCAGGAGCCCGTTTCTTCGAGTGGCAATGATGGAAATATGAGCGCGTCTGATCTGATAATTCTGGATCAGACGCGCTCATGGATGGGACATGTTGGAAAACCCAAAGGACAATTAAAACCCAGACACAAACTCAGCGCTTTTGGTGACTGATATGCAGCTGATGCCCAACAGCTGAGTCATTATCAAGATTCCAGGTTGAGCTGGCGCTGTATTCCAGTTTTAGTAGTGGAAGCACTTTGGGTGTGTATATATATATATATATATATATATATATATATATATATATATATATATATATGCAGGAAATGTTAGACTTGGGAAGAAAAAGTTAAACCAACTGAACGTATGGCTGCAAAATCTATGTAAAAATCTGTGTGATAACTGCAGCTCTGCAGAAATCTTTCTGTGATTACATGGATACGTCTGGGACGTGAAAACCTGATGTTTTCTTCAGTCTTTCACGAGCCACAGGTACATTTCTCTTCTAAATGTGATTGCCTTAGACATTTAAAACCGTAAAGTACCTAAATTAGGCTCATTGTTGTGCTTTGCCGTGGCGGGAGGATGTTTTGGTCACGGCTGTCTCTCTTTTGTGTCGCTGTATTCAAATAAGAAGAAGAAAAAACAAAACGCACTTTCAAAAGTTGTCTTCAAATTGAAAAGGGAACTGCTGAATGGCTTTAAAAGCATCAGCTATCACTGCAATGTTTTTCAAAGATGATAATAAAACATGGCAGAAAATAACACATTAAGGAACATTGCAGAAGCCGCTTTAATTTGCACATGAGTGATAAGCAGCAAATCATCCAACGATGAACAACTGGGGGGGAAAATATCCTGCGGCGAGGAGAGCAACAAAATCCAGACGGCCCAGCACAAAAACCATTTATATAACAGGATCGGCCTGTTTTTACTCCTGTGCATTCTTCCCTAGATTATCTGCAGTCTTTAACAGCACAGAGCCACGTAGGCAACAAGACAAACTGCTGTTTTACCATCAGCACGGCTTAGCAGGAGAACAAGACAACGTTGTGGACAAAGAGGCTGCAGCAGCTTCACCAGCGTTCTGACTGGAACCTGGAGAGAGCTTTCACCGACACAAAACTCTGACGCTTTATTGTTAGGCAAAATTCTAATTAAATAAAGCCTGCATTTAAAAAAAAGCAGGACACAGACTAAATCTGAGTAGTCCCAGTAACACCCTAAAGGACAAATAATGTCATCATTTCAGCCGTCTACGCAGATGATCCATCTAATGTGAATCGGTTTAGGTATCAAAGCTTAAATGCTAATCCTGCAGCCCTGACACAAACATACTGCTGCTGTTTGGATCGCTGGGTAATCTGCATCCTCTCACCATACTCTCTGTAACCGAGCCCAGATGCCAGCAGGGATATAACAGGAAGAGGAGGCTGTAGGCCTTCAAAATAAAAGCTTAGAAAGACTTCATAGTAAGCAGGGCCATTATCAAGACAGAGTAAAAGTAACATATGTTGGGAATACTGCTAGAATTGGAGCACGTTAGCTAAAATAAAGCAGATCAAATAAATGATTTGTCAATAATGTTTTAATAGCCCTCTCAACAATCTGGCGGCCTGTCCAGGGTGAACTGCACCTCTAGAAGAATGACTACTGGAAATGGGCCCCGGGCCCCAGGGCCCCTGCAGAGACACAGTATATACTAGGAATATATGAATGGATATTTAAGAATCCTGGTTGAGCTCATTACTTTGGAGGTATTTAAAGCTAATCCACATTCAGTACCTCTCCTTCTTCCAACTTCACTCTTCCACATGTCAGTTTTACCGTCCTGCTGGATCTGTCAACGTTTCCACCGCTGCTGCAAACAAGAACAGCCTCAGAGGCGACGCCTTTTGTCTCTGGATCCAAAGTCAGATTCCTTGTTTGTACCCATGAACTTGGTGAATAAAGTTTAGTTTCCAATTCCTTGACCGCTGGCTGACTCGCTCTTTCTGTACATGTCCAACCTCAGAAACATCCTTCCCACATTTTTGACTTCCTAACAAATAAAAAATAAAACAGAAACAGTGCACCGTTCCTGCCCTGGCATCCTGTGTGCATTCTGGAGTTACAAAAAAAACAGTGCAACTCCTTTTCTAGTCCATAAGCCCATCAACAGCTTAGCAAACGTCAGAGAAAGCCTGGAAACGTTACGCTGCATTGATAAAAACAACCTTGCACTTGACAGGATGCAAGGGCCTAATGGAGCTATAGCGTTGACTATTCCTGTCTTGAAAAATGACTTTTGCCTTTTCAGAGTCTAAATATGCACATAAAAGTCAGGACATTTTGCAAGAAGGTCGGGTAAATTAGAAATTGCTACACAGATGTGTGACAACTGTGGTTGTAATGCTGCCCAGTGGTCTATAAACAGCACCAACAAAGTGTGAAAACTGTTCAGGGCTCCTTCATTTATCCTCTGGATTCAAAACTATTAATTTGTATCGATGAACCTACAGCACGTGTTTTTTTTTTTTTTTTTTATTGTTAGTCTTTGTTTATAAGTTTATATTTATAGGTTTGCATGTGGTATAGCCCACAGTAAGAACATCAGAGGCGACCAAATTCAGAAATAGCAAATCTAACCTTAAAAAAAGAAGAAAAAACAAAAACAAATGGGGTTTTCTTTTGGTAACATTTACTGGTACTGTGAAAAATCTAATCTTATCTAATCTTAAGAGTGTAAATTTATGGTCAAAACAATAAATTCCAATTAATGATCTCTATAATCATACCCAAAAGCTCAGTATTTCGGGGATTTTACCAATTTCTCCACTGTTGGTTCCATGAAAAGTAAGGCTGGGTGACATGGCTTAAAAATAAAATCTCCAATTTTACTATATGAAATTTGATTCATAAATTTTTCTCTCGTTTTCATTTTACAAAACAAAATTATGTAAATGTATTTTAAAAACTTGCTTTTAAGTTAATCATTTTGTCTTGGGATTCAAAGCGCAACTAAATACAAGCTGTGAAACATGCTTATAAAACAAGATGGCGGCATTGCCATAATAAACAATGAAAATATAACAAAATGTTTGCTGCTAGTGGTATTACACAATGAGCTAAAGACAGGCTTAACTTCACTTGTGCAACTTCAAACTAACTTAGAAGAAAATAAGTGAGTAAATAAAATGCCTTGTATTAGAATCAGAATCAAGTTTATTGCCAAGTAGGTTTGCACTTACAAGGCATTTGACTTGGTGTTGATGGTGCAGACAAAAAATAAAATAAAATAAAATGAAATATATATATATATATATATATACAGAAGCTATATACACTCAGTAAACAGTGCGTTAATGTAACATAATGTAATTATGGTTAAAAAATAAAGTTTTCTCAAAATATTTTCAAAAACAGATATTCGGCAATACTGCTATTCTCTTCATGGAGGCCCAATGAGTACATTGGCAAAATAAAATTCCAATTTTCCAAAAATCAAGTCTTAAAAAAAAATAATGTAAATGCGAATTGATTAAATCGATCACAGTATCAATACGTTTTAAAACATTCTTGATTGCTGGGTGCTATGTGCAGTTTAGTGATCTAAAGAAATCACGACATTATTGTGTAATTTGTGCTCTGAAGACGAACGGTCTTTAAATGAATACGCTTTTTTCTAATAGCGTTATTTGTGTTTCTGTGGCAGTGACGTGCAAATTCTAGGTCCACGTCGCCCAACCCCATTGGTCAATGTCTGCCCCCCTAAAATTTACTTTACTTTTATCTTATGTCCAAAGACAAAACAGAAAGATAACAAACCGTGTTTGTATTTACTTATCACGAGCGATGCTTAAACAACTGAACCGGAACAAAAACACGGGACTTGACGTGCTTTTATTTTTGGACGGACAAACCGGAAGTGGCTCCCGTACGTCCTCGCGAACGTGACGCGTCCCGCTGATGAGGATGATTCCAGCAATGTGGGATCAATATGGAGATTTAAAGGAGGGAGGGGGGGCAGGCCGCTGAACGGGGGCCAGGCTCTGTCACCAACCATGCACAATGTAAACATTAACCTTTGCTGATTGCAACGTCATCTAAAGCAGAAAAGCCGAGAAAATAGCGCCGTTGAAGGCGGTGATGCTGAGGCGAACCGTTACAACGAGCTTTCCCTCGTACCCAAAAAAAACAAATAACGCCACAAGCTAAATTGATGGGGTCACCTTTCCGTTAAACCGTCGCACAATTTACGGTTAACGGGAAACACATCACCGCCTAGTGCAACGACTTGACGGGTGGAAGCTGCGCTATCCCGGTCAGCATCCCATCATTTCAGCCTCCGACTCGACGACGGGTTAGCGGAGCCTTTTCTCCTCTCCCGTCCGCTTGTTGTGGTCTTCCGGCGCGATTCACGCTTCGAAGTTCACCCCCCGCCTCACCTTGTCTGTAGCGGTCTGTAGCAGTCGTTCGGTTATTTCGGTGCTGCGGTTTTAGAACCGAGCGGCCGGGTTGTTGTTTGTTTGTCCCTCCGTGTGGGTAACGTCGTTCTCTCCCGGAGAGACTGACCGCAGGCGGCAGGCCAGGCAGCGCGGAGGAGCATCGCAGGATGGGAGGGACCCGGAGCCAGGGTTGCCAGGTCTGACTGACATGTTTCCAGCCCAAAAACGCAGCGTAAAACCCGCCTCACCTCATAAAATAAATAATAATAATAATAATAATAATAATAATAATAATAATACAGCTCAGGCCAAATTTCACTAAAACACAGAAGGAAGGGTTACGCCACAGGTGTCAAACTCAAGGCCCGCGGGCCGAATCCGGCCCGTCGAGGTAAATTATCCGGCCCTCAAGAGCCAAAAAAAAAAAGGCACTTCGTGTCATAAAATAGAGGCTAAAACTGTGCCTCCTGTAAGTGTAACTCACCCCAATATCAACTTTTTTTTGCAGATAAACTGTATAAACTGGGCCTAAGAGTGCTACTTTTATATTACTGTGCGTTTTTTTATTCTTCTATGTGAACTGGAATGAAATTATGAATGAAAAGTATCGTATATACACGTGCAACCGGCCCTTTTAATGACTTAATGACGCCAAAGTGGCCCCATATAGAAATGAGTTTGACACCCCTGGGTTACGCAGACAGGTGCCCCACAAACCAATTACCGACAATAAATGTCAAAAGAAGCGATTCAATAGCAACATGAATTATAAATCCAACCCCAAATGTGAGCTCCCTAATTTTCTCACAGATCAATGTAACAGTTCTCCTTCACACACACGAAACATTAAGCAGATGAACTAAAAATGAATCGGCAACAACAGTCTAGTCAGTCGCGCACATCCATAGAAGCAATAAAGTGATCTCAGCTTGTATGAAGCTTGGAACTCCACACTACTCCAGACATTTTGAATTAAGAAAGCTTTCTGGATGGGAAGCGAAACGTCTTCAAACTTCAGAGAAAAAAAAAAGTCCAGTTGTTTGGTTTTTTAACTTTTTTTTTGGAATGATCTCAGTTTTGTCTGGTGTATCATTCTTTTGCATCCAGCTGTGGAGTTGTCCTCTTGGACAGGAGGCGATCCACAATTTTATCTCCGGGATCATCCTCCCATATGTTTTTTGTTTTTCTATTTTCAGCAAGATGCTGTCTCTCAACGTCAAGTTAAGTTTTAACAGTAAAATCCTTCAGGCTAACACGTCAGAGCAGCTTGGTTGACATTGACCAATATCATTTAACAATGACGCTTCATTAACCGGTGATTATCACTGATTGATTTATGTCAAATTTCACAGATTCACACTATCCAAATGACACATTTTACTTAAATGTCAAAGTTTTTACTTTTCTGCCAAACAATAAAAACTATTTGGACACATGTTCCCTATGAGTTATCTATTAAAACCTTCCACCTTTTCTAGAAAGCAATCCAAATTTTAGCAAAGAATTCATCTTTGCCCAGGGTATTTGAAAAGGAGCCCAACTGGGCTGAAATCTGCCCGATCTGGCAACGCGGCCCGGAGCCTCACGTCAGCCTGAGGTCACATTCTTGGCCCCAGACAGGATTATCTAACCCAGGCTGGGACAGATGACATCCATGGGCATGTCAGCTCCACCAGGGAGAAGTTCATCTTCTACAGTCAATACTAAACCCAAACACAAGGGCTTTATCCTGTTAGATTTATTTTACACAACAGAGTAAGAGCGCCTTATAAAGCTATTCATTGGTATTGAACCCTCTCTCACATTTTGTCAATTACAGCCACAAACTTCAGTGTATTTTATTTTAATTTAATTTAATTCCTTTTATCAATCTAGAGCCGCGCCACCACAAACAACGCCTCAAGGTACTTTACAAACATAAGATAAAAAAATTTAATGTACACACAGAAACACAGTACATTAAATCAAATGGTGTGAACAAATTCAAAGTCAATACAGTCCAATGTGATCCCAGTAATGGGGGGGGGAAATGCTCAAAGGTTCTGTTTGTTATGCCGATTGTTTGGGCATCTCTGCCCACGAAAATGTGTAATTAAACGTGAACTCCCTCATCCTCAGCCGTTTGTCCAGTTATGTTAGACGTGCGCCACCTAGTGGCCATCTTTTCTAATTACATCCGCAAAGCTGGATGTTTTTGGAGCACGATTAACTGCGCATTCATCAGGCAATAAAGAGTTTACTCTTTATTTATTGCTCTCATCCACATTTACCGATAAACTGCAGCGCAAAACTAAACTGAGCCATCTGCACTATTTTCCATGAAAATGAGGCGGACCTAATGCGATGAGAATAAAGCTAATATGAACACCAGTATAGATTCCAGATAACCATTAAATTCTTTGACCTTTATGATAAAATATGCCACAAAACATGCAAAACAGCAAAACTGGTGGTTCCTAGCTATCAGGCTCCTCTCCCGTGGAACCAACTCCCAGTTTTGGTCCGTGAGGAAGACACCCCGTCTACTTTTAAGACTAATCTTAAAACTTTCTTTTGTGACAAAGCTTCTAGTTAGAGTGGCTCATGTTACCCTGAGCTACCTCTATAGTTATGCTGCTATAGGCTTAGGCTGCTGGAGGACATTGGGGTCTATTTCTCTCTCTCTGCTGAGTTCTCCTACTGCTCTCCAATTTTGCATTGCTTGTCGTCATTTCAGCTTTTAACTTTTTGTTCTCTCTCATTTTTTTTCCTTCATAGTAGGTACACCTGGTCTGATGTTCTGTTTGCTGTGACACCAACCTGGCAAGACGGCTCACCCGCTATTACCATCTAATGTAGAACGGATTACTGGGTCAATGTGAGCTTCTGTGCTTTCTGTGTCTCTGCTCTGTCTTCTCTAACATAGAAAGTACTCCTGGGTCAATGTGAGCTTCTGAGCTTTCTGTGTCTCTGCTCTGTCTTCTGTAACCCCCAGTCGGTCGAGGCAGTTGAGCGTTCATACTGAGCCTGGTTCTGGTTCTGCTGGAGGCTTTCCTTCCCATTAATGGGGAGTTTTTCTTTCCATTGTCTCTCCATGCATGCTCAGTATGAGGGATTGCTGCAAAGCCATCAACAATGCAGACGACTGTCCACTGTGGCTCTACGCTCTTTCAGGAGGAGTGAATGCTGCTTGGAGAGACTTGATGCAATCAACTGATTTAATTATATAGGAAATATTTGACCAATCTGTATAATATGATTGAACTTGACTTTGTAAAGTGCCTCGAGATGACATGTTTCATGAATTGGCGCTATATAAATAAAATTGAATTTAATTGAATAGTAATTATCTCACAAGAGATGAGGCTTACTTTATGGTGTTTTTTTCTGTATATTTTAAAGCTAATAATGCTTTTGTGAAGTAACTGAATATATATCTAAATATATATCTTGTTCTGCAGTGTGGTGCTGCTGAACAAGCAGCACCACACTGTGCTGAAACGTGAGACAACTGACGCCGATTCCTTACTTGGGACAGTTTGTTTTTAAGAAGAAAAAAAAAATCAGAACTGCATTTGGTTTACTTCAACTTAGACACTTTTCTTTGCACAGCTTCCTCTCATGGCTTTAAAAACCCTGATGCCAGAAAGCCCAAGACTGGTTCTGAGCCTCAGTCCGGCGTGCCATGCTACCAGGTCGTGGCCCTGGAGGTAGGTTTTGCATCGTGAGCAGAAATCCTGGTTTCAGCCTCATCCAGCTCAACAGGCTCTAGGCCAATCCAAATCCCTGCAGCAGCATTACTGGGCTGAACAGCCACCTAAACTCAGCCAAAGTCAGAGACGCATCCCACCTCCACCTAGGTCACCGGACCCTGGACACCAGTTCAGCAGTAATGGAGGTCCTCCTCCCATCATGAGTGAACCTTTAGACCTTAGGATGGTAAACTGGTCAGAATGTGAGTAACTTTATTAATGACCATTATTATGCAATCATGACCACAACAGACTGTGTCTTTCCAGGCTTCAAACCACAGAAGATGCATTTTGACAAACTTGGCCACACCCTGATGCTTCAGGAAATAAAACTCAGTATGTTGATCGTTATGCTACTTGCATTTCTTGGATCTTGCATTCTAACACTTGTTAATTTAGACATTGTCTAAAACTAAATTTAATTAAAGACGTATTCCTGGAAAAAAAATTTTTTAATTTTTTTTTATTCATGGTTAATTAAAAACATGTCATGTTCAAAACCAAAGTTCTGGACTTCTAATTCAGAACTCTTTTTTGTTTTTAAGATGAAACTGGTACTAAACCCAACTCCACCCTCCAAGTCTCTAGTACTTTTACTTTTTTGAACCAGAAAAATGTAAATACTCAACCTTCCAGTGGAATTGCAGGAAGTTCTAAATTTTACCAGGATAGGATAAATGAAAACTCCAGTGGGCTGTTTGTAGGTATTCTGTTGGAGCGGCATGGAGATAACCCTCGAACAGACTGCATCTGAACTCGACACACAAAGCAGGGTGACCACCACGTTTCTCCAGAGCCTGTGTGTGTTTTTAGATGCACCACAGCTGAATCCAGTGCTCATTACCAGGGTTGTGCAGAACCTGAGCACATGCTGGACTCTGTAATCAAGTTGCTTTAAAAAAAGGAAGGAGTTCACCACTCCTGACACGTAGTCAAACCTGGAGGTGAAAAAAATTCAAACCTTGAGGTGTCTGGAGCATTCGAACAAACTTGACAAATATTATCGTTGCTGCAGTTACAGCTCCAAAAAATGTAATGTTGTGAAAAAGTTGTTTGTCTCCTTTCTTAGTTAGTTTCTTAGTATGGATTCTTTACAGGGAAAACTTACAAGTGCTTGTTTTGGATCATTTTCCTTTTTACAGGAAACTCAAAATGCAGGGTCTTAATAGTACATGAGATCAAAGTATTTTTAATCCATAAATCCCGTGTCAAAAGGTCTGCAAAATTTGGAAGACTGCTGACTTGTCCATCAGAGTCGGGGACATCCTTCCTGACGTAGGCTAAACCACAAAAGGTCACCGCTAAGGCAAGGCAAGTTTATTTATAAAGCACTTTCCAGTAACGGGATGATTCATAGTGCTGTGCATGAAAAAAACATTAGAGACGGAGGGAAAACATTAGAGGAAAGCACATGGCAGTGGAATAGGCAACCCTGGACAAATGGGTGATTTAAAGGAGCCCAGGGTTTCAGGATTTTAGCGGTCTTCTTAGAGTTTGTTCACTGATCGCCCCTCAGTGGAGAGTCATTAGGCTCATGGCTAACAGGAGGAATGTTGTGATGACATGCATGGAGGTGTGAATTGGGGTGAAATTTAGCAGGAATCAAACCTGTGTACGTTTTCAAAGCTGAAACCTGAGCCCTCCTCTTCTGTTTAAAGTTGTTTTTCTCTCTTCACCCAGATCCCTTCCTTCATCACTCTCTCAAACCGTCTTTTTTTTTTCTCTGAACAAAATGTGAACATTTTGGCAAAAATAGACAATTGTATGTTTTATGGCCACGGTGTAATTGTTCTATTGTGGAACCAAATTTATTGTATTTCAAACTTTAACTTACTAGCTGTGAAAAAGTAAGGTGCAGTATTCACAATTCAGGTTTTCTGGTGTCATCTAGTGGCTGAACTAGAAAGCACATTAAACATTGAGTTTTATTTATTGGTATTTTACCTGTTTTACCAATTAATCAGACCATCTCAGCATATTGAACTGGTTGGTGGTTGAACTGTTGCCTAATCATCCCCTGGTCCAGTGGCCATGGTGGTACTGTGCTTGACTGGCCAGCTAACGGGCCTGAACAGACCAGGGGAGAATCTATTGTATTGTTCAGAAGAAAATGAGACATAAGAACCAAGAATGCAGATAACCTGAGCATTCTGGGCTTCCTGAACACCTCCGCAGAACCACAGGCAGATCGTCTCCAATAGCAATAAACATACCTTTCAGAAATCTGTCATTTGTTAATAATATCCCTTTTAATGATTTTATGTAATATTTAAATTAATCTAATTTGTGTTTTCATTTTCTGTAAGCAATATTCGTCTAATTTACAAGAAATTAAAGTTTGAAATATTTCATATGCAATGAATCAATATAACAGATGAATTTCTCTTTCTGAAATATTATTTTGACGATCTTCTAGCTTTTGTAGCTCTACTTGTAAATGGAATAACTAAAACCTTTATGTTACTGTAGCCTGCAGGCCATCAGGAGTATTCCTTAAAATGTGTGTGCTGTACGTAAATATCAAAGGTTTCTAAACGTGCTAAAAATAACTGAAATTGAAAATAGCCATCAGAGATGAACTGCACAGCCACATGTATGATGTGGGACCACATTTTTAAGGTGTAAGACAATAATCTGATGTGATTTCTGGTGTAATGTTGTGACAATCAAATTGCAGGAATGGTTTCAAACGTTTGAAAGTTTTGAAAGTTAGTTTTGTTGTGATGCCTGGACTGACAACTACACAACGCAGGTTTTTTAAAATTGATTTCCATGATTGTGCTGATTGAATGCAAACATTTTGATTGTGGCTCAACATTTCTACCCATTCTTTGCCCTTTCAGCCTCTTGATCACAGAAACGCACCACCATGCTGGTTGGGGTCCATACTGGCGACCTGAAGCTGGTGAAGTTAGGGCTTAATGTGGGTTTAATACACTAATACTATCACTGCATGCATGTTTTTTTTACTTTCCAGCTGTTGTGTGAACGTTTAGGAGACGGGTTTGGCTGTTTAGCAAGATTTTCTTTGTGCAGGACCAATGAACTTATTCTTTCTGCCACTAGATGGCAGAATGTGACAAACATGTCCCGTGGGAGCAGCCACGCGTTGCATTAAAGTTAAATATACTTACAACGGGGTTGTGTTTGCAGATAATGTGGTTCACTGTAAAATTTCTGATTTACCTGCTTGTAAGAAACACATTTTGATCCAAACCAAAGATTGTGTAACATTTATTCAAATGATCCATCAGACGTTTTACAATAAATTATGAATAGAAACGTTCTGCTATAATAATAATTTTCATATACATTCAGCATCGTTTTACCTGCCCAGGTGTCTTTATCTCTGAGCTTATTAGGATCAGTTACCTTTTAGGTTTCTGATCTGATCCAGTGGCATGATGAGGGAAATGACGGCAACATGTGCAAGAAGGCTATCCCCAGTAGTTCATTACATAATGTTTGTTTCCGATCTCTTTTTTTTCTTTTTTTCAGATAAAATGGGAGATCTGTTTACATAACATGAGTAGAACTTCTGTATATAGAGTCAGATGTTTTGGCATCTGTCGCGCTGCTGTATCATTTAAACTAGATAATCTCACATTGATCCCACTCAGAGTGGATCTGCAAGTTCATGTGCAGGTGTTGAAGTGATTAAGCTCAATAACCAGAATAAAAGTGTAAAAAAATTTCCTTTTCATTTCAATTTAGGGTGGATTTGTCAACTAAGGACTGACTATAAAATGTTAATATGCAAAAAGGCTTTGTTCCTGAAACCCACCCCAAGGCACTCTGATGTTTATTTGGGGTTTGTGACGTTTTTCTGAAACGGATAGATTTTTAAAAGGATACACTATTTTTTAAAGTTAAAAAAGAAATTGATTAGACTGATTATCAGCTGTGGCGTCTCTGCCAGGCCCCACCAGATGTCGCTGTGGAGCTCCATGTTTGCAATAATCAGTGGTACAGGATCCTTCTTTATGGAGTAATATAGTAAAAAAGACTAATTCCCTTACCAATTAAACTCTATTTAATACAATTGTGTCTATATATCTCTCTCGAGGCGCCTTGATATTGGGGCCCACCAACGTTTGTTTAAATAATGAACATCTGAAATCGCAGTGCGCATGCTCAACACGCTCTCAGCAGACAACCGAAGGAGAAAGCTTCCGGGAGAGGAAGCGAAACGTCTTCAACTACGGAAAACAAGTCCAGTTGCTTTGTTTTTTACCTTTTTTTGGGGAAAAACCGAAGGAGAACAAATAATGTGCTCGGATCGTCCAATCAAAATACTCGAATTGCACACGTGACGTTTATTTTCTGCCGGATAGTGTGCGACCATCTAGGCAAGGCAAATTTATCTGTATAACACATTTCAGTACAAGGACAATGCAAAGTGCTTTACATTATTAAAACAGTGGAAAATAAAAACAGAATAAAAGTGAGTAAAAAAACAACAGTTGGACTAAATTGTAGGAAATTTTAAACAAAATAAAACAGGAAAAAGTAAACTGAAAGCAAATATTAATCTAATGTTGGTTGTCCTTGCTGGCTCATTGAAGGATTGATGTGAATCTTTTCTGTTCAATAAATGAACATAATGAGTGGGCCTTTATTTATAAATTTATGCATAAAAATTAAATTACATTTAGCTTATAAAAATCACACTTTTAGTGTGCTGGTTTATGCTAATTTATCTGTTTAATTTAAAATGGACAAAGTCAGGTTGTATGCATAACAAAAAAATCGTTGCTGCTGATAGGTGTTGAGTTTTAGTGTCCCACTGAACTCATCATGCCAGAAACGCCACTGATTATCAGTTGTGCTTATTCTATCTGAAAATGTGTAACAAAGGAAGGAGATGCCATAATTCATAGATGGAACAAGGTAAGCCAATAAATCTAACAAACCGATAAAATTTTACTGACAATTGACACATTTTATGATAATTTAACAATTCGTGAAACCCTCTGCAGAAATGAACATTGACCAACCAGACGATCATGGCCCTGCTGTCCACCTGTTCGCCTCATAAAATGACTTTTAAATGTCAGGAACTCAACCAACTGGACTGGTTATCACAATCAGGCAAGTCTCATGACTTACCAATACATTTCATTGAATCTGCAGCGTGAATTGCAATTTTCAGTTTGTTTTTTCTTCACATTAAAAAAAGCTTTATATTTTCTGAAAATAAGCATAGAATGTCTGCAGCTGTAGGGAGACACACCATATTACTTGAAATAATAATCAGTGTCTAATCAATGCTGAATAAAGTACGATTAAACAAACCAAAACATTATGCAAGTCCCTGCCGCATTGATCAAACACCATTATTGTTCAGGGAGTTATCTTACACCTAAATGCATTCAGAAGTAAAAATACATGTTTTTGAAGAAGAATGCATTGAGTACATATTATCCAACAAACTTTCTTGTGTCTTGGAACAAATGAAAAATAAAATCTCATTGTAGGATCAGAAAGGAACTTCGACAGAAATATGTGGGATTGTTGATGCAAACTCCTTGTATTGGATCTAAATGCTGCTTTCAATGTAACTCGGAAATTAGATATTTGACAACAGCTGCTCAAATATTTCTTAACTTCATCATTCATCATGAAGATTGAAACATTATATTAAAATAACCTAAAGACATTATGAGCTAAGATGCTTTTAAATACTTTTCCTGGTATACTATTATAACCTGTCAAAATTGAACTTCTAGCAACAGTCTCTTGGAATTTTATTTGAGTCCCTAAGCTGTTGCTGAAAGCAACATAAGGTCGGATGTTTGATCAATGTGTCTTTTATAAAAAGCTGCCAGCCTTTTAAAGACTAGCTTGAAGAAAATCCTAATTCCAAACAGACTCAAACGTATCAGCCCAGTCTGTGACACGTTCAGCGGACTGAGGTAGAAAGGCTTTTCTTCTGGAAACACCTGCAGGTCATTCATTCCGGAGTTTAATAAATGTATATGTAAAAGATTAACAGACCTGTTATCGATATACACAGCAGAAATGGTTGCAATTATTCTTAGTTTACAGTGGGTGGAGGAGGTTAGACCGGATAGAGTGGTAATTTGTACAGATTCAAAAGCTGCAATAGAAAGTATTCACTCAGGAGGAAATAATAGGAAAGACCTTGTTTTAGAAATTTATCAGAGTTTGTTTAGGTTATATAGGTGTGGAATAGATGTTCAGTTCTGTTGGGTACCGGCACATGAAGGGGTGAAAGGAAATGAAAAAGCAGATAAGATAGCTAAAAAGGCTTTAGGAAAGCAGAATGTAGTTGAGATTACATTTGGGAAAGGGGAAGGGAAATCAATAATTAAAAAGAAAGAAACAGAAATGTGGCAAAAAATATGGGATGAAAATGAGAAAGGAAGAAGATTATATAGGATTCAAAAATCTGTAATAATTAAAAAATTATGGAGAAATAAGCAGAAGGGAAGAGATAATTTTTACTAGATTAAGAACTGGACACACATATATGAATGAGTTTTTGTATATACAAGGGAAGAGAAATAATGATATATGTGAGGGTTGTGGAGGAAAAGAAAATGTGGATCATGTTCTGATGAAATGCATTAAATACGCAACGGAAAGAGAGAGGATGAGGAAAGTAATTATGGAAAATGGGAGAGAATGGAGTATTAAAGGAATATTAGGGCGAGATGGAGATAGAGAGGAAAATACGGTAATTAATAAAGCATTGTTTTTATTTTTACATAACACAAAATTAAAAAATAGAATATAGTAGGTGGAACCATAGAGCTACACACTCATGTACAGTAGGGGGCGGTATGCACCTACAAGTTGTTTGCGATCCGCCAATAAAAGGAAAAGAAGAAGAAGAAGAAGAAGAAGAAGAAGAAGAAGAAGACACCTGCAGGTCATTATGAACCTGCCTCCATTAGCTCCACCTGTTCTCAGTCAAGCGTGTAGCCAGAAGCAGCAGTGATTGGTTTGTTTACATCAAGCTGCATGAAACGCTGATTTGTTGCTCTATAGAAAGAAGAAAGACGTAAACTTACTTGCTACTTACTTTGTCTGAAGCCATGGGACATATTCAATGGTAACTTTTTTTTGTCTATGCTTTCAGAGTTGAACATTACATTTTTTTTTTTTAATGGCCCATGTTTACCTTTCAATGTGATCTATTTCTAGGATGGTTCTACTGTGGCTGCTGTTCGTCGGGGAGCTCCAAACAAGAATTAAATGTAAGGCTGCTGATTGAAATGGCATTAACTTTCAAATTCACAATGTGGATTCACAAGCCGTTAATTATTTTTTTTTTTGGCTGATTGTTTGACAGCTGTCCATGGTTTGAATTCTGCTCAGAGCAATGAGCCCCAGGTTTATGGCCACCAGCTGATGCCCCGGTATCTGGCTTCCACTTCGCAGCCTGAGGAGCTCGACAATCAACAAAATACTCCCCACATTCTTTTTGTGAATCAGAGAGTACAAATGCCTCCTAACGAGCCCAGGGATGACCCCCAGTCCCAGCCTCCAGGTAGAGAAATTAAGCCTCAGCCCCAAGTACCCCAAGTACCTGTTGGAGAGGCTGATTATTTGCAGAGAATGAATACCAAAACCAGTGATTACCCGCAAAGGTTTCAGCGCCACTTGCCTAGCCCCTACCAGAATCCCCAAGGCCCCTACCGTAGTCCCCCGGCCCAAGGCCCCTATCGGAATCCCCCGGCCCAAGGCCCCTACCGGAGTCCCCCGGCCCAAGGCCCCTACCAGAATCCCCAAGGCCCTTACCAGAATCCCCAAGGCCCCTACCGAAGTCCCCCGGCCCAAGGCCCCTACCAGAATCCCCAAGGCCCCTACCGGAGTCCCCCGGCCCAAGGCCCCTACCAGAATCCACGTCCTCAGGCCCTCAGCCACCATGAGAAACTGCCACCTCAGGAACCCAGCAACCACCAGAGACCCCAGGCACAGAAGCCTGAATCCTCAGTGCCAAGCTACCAGAGGAAGCCTTTCCCCCAAATACCTAGCAACTACCCAAGGCCTGAGACACCCAGACACTACCACAAGCCTGAATCCCTGGAGCAGAACCACCAGGAAAGTCCTTTACCCCAAGCATCCAATGAAAACAAGAAAAGTCAGCCTCAGGCCCCAAGCCATTTCCAGCAACCAAAGCCTGAACCCCAGGCATCCAGACTCCAACCAAGACCTCAGTTTCTGAAGGCTAATCCTCCAATGCTGAGCTACCAAAAGAGGACACAGCCACAATCACACAGTCACCAACTAAGACCTCTGGAACCTGAGCCAAAGGTGCCGACCTACCAGCAAAGATCTGTGCTACCACAGTTATATGCACCCAGGAACCAGCAGAAAAACAAAACGCTAGCATTAAGACTCCAAAAGAGAACTCGCCAACAGAAGGGTCCGCCTCAAGTGCCAGACTATCGACACAGGAGTCAGCTCCATACACCCAGCCACCACCATGAACCTCGGCTCCATACACCCAGCCACCACCATGAACCTCAGCTCCAAGCACCCAGCCACCACCATGAACCTCAGCTCCAAGCACCAAGCCACGAACAGAATCCTCAGCCACAGAGGGCTGAGCCTGAGGTGCCAAGTTACCAGGAGAAACCCCAGTTCTACGGAGCATTCCCACAAAACCCCCTGTCTCAGGCTCAAAGCCATTATCGGCAGCATCAGCCACCGATGTCTGAGCCCCATGACATGGGCCACATGCAAAATGTCCCTCTGCCAAGACCTAACTACCCGGAGATGATCGCCCACCAACAATGGCCCCCAACCCAGTATCAGGGGTCTTCCTACCAGCAGCATTACATACCCCAGGGGTCTCATGGGCATGGGTACAATCAAAATCCATCCTTACCAATGCCCATCAACCAGCAAAGGCCTCCGCTCCATAGATCAGACAACCAGCAGAAATTGGCTTCACCCCATGCACCAAATAACCAGCCAAGTCCTCGGGTCTGGGAACAACAGCGCTACTCTGATGGTAGGTTTCACTCGTTGGACCCAAGTGAAGGAAGACGAAGGCTTCCACCCGGTAAGTTTGCAGTATTTACACTTGCAGGGCAGGCTCCAGTTTTCCACCGTCTGTTTATTTTAATTTTCTTTTTTTTTTTTTCTTAGGGTGAGTTTGATCTAAACTGTGGACGTAAGAAGACCTGGTCAAAACACAAGTGTTTTTATTTTTTTATCTATTTTTTTGCTTTTTCATCAAGCTTCCAGTAAGAATAAACGGAACCTAACAGAATAACTTCAGTTCTATTTATTTAGTCAAAATATTACTTCAAGGAAGTTTTTTGTGTGGTTTTCAAGGTCTTTTTTTGTTCTGGGGAATATACAGTTTAAATAAACAATCTTATTCATAAAACAGAAAATGGTGTGCATTTTATTTTAGCTTCCAAGCTTAATTGGTTATGAACACGTCTACCTTTTTTTTTTTTTTTTTTAAGTGGAAGTTGCCCGCTTTGACTTTTGTAAATTTTTTTAATACTTCCAAAGGAAAAATATTAAGCTAAAAATCAATCCCCCAGTAAGTAAGCAGCAGCTTCCAAAAATGGCGATGTAGTTTAAATGATCATGAAAGTTTTAGGTTCAGGTTTTTTATGTAAATCTTCATCTGAGATGTCCCTGGATATGAGTGAGTTTTTTTTATTTAAGGTGTTTTTTTTAGCATTTTCAAATACAAATGACATTGGGTTTGGTTAGATGGTGGAACTGCTATGCTTTAGGTCAGGGGTTACCAGCCTTTTTAGAAGTTGAGAGCTACTTAATTTCTACCGTGTCATACAAAGTTACCTGTACTGACCTTTTTGAACTAGAAGAGTCAGAGCTCACCTTAACTTTATGTAATATAAACATGTTTTTAATGCATTTAATATTTTAAATCTAAGTACAATTGTGATTTAAAGGAAGATCAACTAAATAAAATAACATTTTAGATGCAGTGTTTTTTTTTTTTTTTTTTTTTTTTTTTTCTTTTAAATAGGCTTGAGGGCACTACATATGGTATATATGGTGCCCGTGGGCCCCATGTTGGTGACCCTTGCTTTAGGTGCTTAAAAAATTCAGATACTATTTCTACTCAAGGGACGTCCAATGACGCAATTGTCATTAGAAAAAGTTGTCTGAAACGCCTCATACGACTGTTTGAGGTACTCTAAATTCCTACCTCACTCCGGTCCGTGAATGCAGCACCAGACCCGCGCCGCTCCGTCGGATTTCAGCCGGTAGTGTCTCGGTCTCAGCCGGTGACCGTCGTCCCTGAAACCCCTCGGGGCTCCGCGGATTGTCCACATCCTCTTCCCTTCCTTTTTTTTTATTATTTTCATTGCGTTGTGTGATGGAGCGGGAAGTGACTTGGCTGCTGCGTAAATGACTGCGGAGCAACAGGCAACTGGCTGGGAAAACTCACTGACGGCTGCTCGGCTTTGGAGGAACTGTTGCACGCAACCCCGCTGCGATGTCCCTGCTGTGCGTCAGAGGTATGCGCTCAGCCCGCAGCCGCAGGTCGCTCTGGCTGGATGTGGTGATAAAAACCAAGTCATCATGGCACAGGGAACGTCCTGGCAGTGGTTTGTGGCGCAACTGTCAGGTTTCTCCTGAAATAGTAAGAGGGAATGAGGGCACAACTAGAGTAGAAATACGCAGCATTACTCCAAAAGCATCAGATTTATCTATTTTTTATTTGCAAATATACAGTAGGCTGTTTTGAGAAGTGGATTTAACTACAGCTAATGGCTTTATGAAATTGCTTTATAAAAATTGTTCTCTCTGGTAGACTGAAGTCAGCGCCTTAAGCCTCACAGAATTACCTATTTAGATATGCATGTTTGCTACATATTCTTCTGCCAACTTTATTACATTTTGATTATTCGGTTAAAATGAACAGATAACCATGCTGCCATGTTAGTTCCCAAAACTTTACCTCAGAGCAAACATTATTAAACGGTAAAAGAATGTGAATTGGTCTAGAAATAAGAGCTGAGGTCTGAATAGTCAAATATGAAGAGCATTACATTTCTTTTCTAAGCTAAAATGCAGATTACAGTCCTATTTGACTTTAAATATTGTGAGTTGACATCATGGGAAGACGTTTATGAATGAAGGCCGCACTCCACTTCCTCATTAGTGCATGCTACTTATTGTCAAGCCAACAATCCAGAGTGCAAGGTTAATGGAATGCAGCCTTCATTCTAGATGTGTTGCAGAAAAACACATTTTGTTAAATGCATCTAAACAAATTTTATTTTGTAATACATATTTACAAGAAAAACAAAGCAATTTTTAAAATTTTCCACCAAATTTGATATATTTATAATTAAAATGTCTGGTACACTGAGAGAAAAATACAACCAAAGTCAAATTCCTTCTTTGTTTGCACAAACTTGGCCAATTAAGCTGATTCTGATAAATGGTCTGTAGATATTAAGGCTAGCACAAGTAAATATTTGGTCTAAACGGGAGGTTTTGTGTGGGTCATTTGCATTTCATACTTATATGTGGAAAATATCCAGCATGCAAATCCATATATGTTAGAACTTTTTGTATCATTTGTGTTCAGTAATCCTTATTCTGTTTAATTAGTTTAGTCACACAAGTAAAGTTGAAATGCGGCTTCATTGGAGCAGTTTTTTTCCAAACGTGTAGGGGATGTTGGCTGCTAAAACTGCTTTTATTGCTGTTTTTATTCACAAAAGCAACAATGTTTAAAAAGCAAGACGCCTTTTTTTTTTATACATATGAACTCATGATCATAGTTCAGAACAGATCCTGTGGGGGAAAAGGGTTCTCTGAATAGATGTGCATCAAATATCTCTTTTCTTAAAGTTCTGCCATTTGGATTAAATTTCATTTTGAAAAAACAAAACAAACGGCAACTCTATGTTGCATGCTTGCTTTTTAGGATGCTCACAGAGGGGAGCAGGCAGAACTGGTGTAAAATCAGATTACTAATGGGTTTTGTTGCACCCCTGCTGGCTGCTGAGGTGCCCTGAAGCCAGACAACTGACCTGCAGGTTTTCATGTGGAGCGTATCAGTGATGCCCAGCGGGGCGTTGTTGCTTCATGTCTACTCCTGAAGAAGTAGAAATAAACAAACTGTGCTCCAAAACCAGCGTGTGTCTCTTCCCTGATCAGGTTAAAAATGGGCCGCGTTCCAAGGCCGCCACATCTGTAGCACCTTGGTTGCTCTCCTCTCACCCGTGTATTGATACTTTTTTATTTTTTTTTCATATTGAGAAACAATACCTTGCAGGCGCTAGTTTTCACGCTCATCGGACCGTTTTTCCATCTTTGTGATTGAAGCTCTGCCCGGAGAGTGGTCGGGCGGCGCAGGCGCTGAGCTCTTTAGTTTCGCAGTGATGAGGTGTGAGAGATGGGAGGGATTGAAGCACAGCTGGGCCCAGGCGGCTGGCGTTACGAAAAGAAAAGTAATTCTGTTTCTTGTGCAGAAATGGAGAGTGCGGTCGTTCGCCGTTACTGACGCAGGTCAACCTGAACCTGCAGAGCTCCATCAGGCCGTCAGCAGCCTCTGAGCTGCACCACACTCTGCAGGTTGTGGATTATTGTCCTGCTGTAAGATTAACAGAAGTCTTCTTTAGACAGAATAACTAGAGCAGGAAACTAATAATATTTCTGCCTGTTTCATGAGCTCCATGTAGACGAGAAGTGGCAAGAAAACAACTGGAGGGTTAAAAATGTAAATTATTAGAAAAATTGTATAGAGATTTTAATTGACTTGAGGTTTAAATTGGCACCAATTATGCAGCAGAAATTTGTTAACTTGAACAGTTTGTAGAAACCTTTTTCGGGTTTTCCTTGACTACCAGGTCCTTCCTGCAGCTGTTAGATTTCTAACCATCGCTGCTCCCAACAAACTCAAGAACTGGTTTACATCCCTGCTGCTGTTTGCAGTTTTTCTCTTTGTTGGAAATAGTCTCTCTTTTTTTTATTCACAAATGCATATGCATTTAGGCATTTTTTCTCTCTCAAAATTTTCCTACTCTGTTGCAGATTTCTTTGAATGTGAGTTTGCTATTAATGATAATCGCATAGTATTTTTGTTTTGGTGTGAATTTGTACTCACATTCTGTTCTTATATTTGTATCTTTTGTGTGAATCTGCTTGTTTCCATTTGCCTTTCATTTCACTCCTGGTACTCTTGGATTCTCCCACTGAAGGGACATAAAATGTATTTTTCTATTTTAAATCAAACTTACCTTTGAGCCAAGTCACAGTTTCAGGCTAATTATATTGAATGTTTTGAATGGTCTAACGCTGGCTTCCTTTAACAGTTTGCTAGAATTTTTGCCCATTCCTCCTGACAGAACTGGTCTAACTGTGTTGGGTATGTGGAGCACCATGCAGACACCGTTTATATAAATCTGCATGCAGATTTATATCAAACTGCTGCCAGAGCCTTGTTATGACCACTCTGACACTGCAAAAAGGGAACAAAAAGTTAAATTTGCTTTAAATTAGTGCATTTTTCCTTGATTTGAGCACCTAAATAGGACTATTTGCCAATGGAACGAGTATTTTTACCCCTAAAATAACATAGAGATCCTGCTCTTGAAATAAGATAATAGAGATGAACTGTTCTTATTTTAAGTGCAAAAATCTTATTACATTGACAAATAGTCTTATTTACCTGCTCAAATCAAGGAAAAATTCACCAATTTCACATAGATTTTACATACTTTAATTATGGCAGCATCTTCCGAGTCACTGTTCATTTGGACGACCCAGATTTTATGCTCCTGGTTGGTTCTTTCCCTATGATGTCATTTAGTTTGGAAGTACAGTTCATCCTGCAGGACAACACCCCCCCCCCCATATCATGATGCTGCCACCTCCGTACCTCAGTCCAGGTGTAGTCTGAGGCTTGCAAACCTCCACCTATCTTGCTTCAAATGTAACAACAGTTTTTATGGCCAAAGGCTACAGTTTATAGTTTAACTAGACCGTAGGATGTCTTCAAATATTAAGTATTGTATTAGATTGGCCTTTTGTTGCTTCTGGAGTCATTGCTTCTTCCTCTGATCTTTCACCCCATGATGCATGCCACTCGTTTCTCCCTGTTTACCAGCCTCACCCAGCATGTTCCGGTGGTCTTTTGGTTTTGCTCAGGGGTCGATTTTTAACATTTTGCACCAAAATAAGTTTAACTCTGAGACACGGGGACATGTCCCCTTCCTGAACTCTATGTTAGCACGACGTTGCCTTGAAGGATTTTTTTGCATGGTCTTGTTTGAACAGATCAACACGGCATCTAAAGGATTCTCGAGATTGTACCTAGGGATGTGAGATGTGCTTCAATTTAACTCAGATGTTGTGAATTAAAGCCAAGCCAATGGTCTCTTACCACCAGTTTGTTACTGATTCCACTGGCTCTGGTGTCCAGAACCTACAGAGGCACCAGGTCCTTGGTGGGCCAGAAGACAGAACAGGGACTACAGGTCAGTTTATGGAGAGCAGCAACTACAGAGTTCTAAATTTTGTTAGAAAAGTTGCTTGTTGGCATTGAGTTGTATGTGTGCAACATTTGCTCCGTGCAAAGTTACCAACCTGGCCTGCTGGGTAAACGGCCTCCTCTTGCAGTGAAGTTAGTCGTATGTAATTGGAGGTCTTTGAATGCATCAAACGTTGATATTGTTACCTTTGACAAGTTGAGAGGAAGGTTTGCACCACTTTATTCTCCTTGTATAATTGAATAATAAACATTGTGATGACTGTAGCTGTTACCAGCCCCTGGAGCGCTGACGGTTAGGGATTGTGTGCACCGATACGAGCTGCCGCTGAGTAACCGCTTCTCATTAGTGCTCAAGCCAGATGCAACCTGTTGGTGCGTCCGTCGTCCCTGAAGAAGCTCCTGCTGTGACGCGTCAACGGCAGCCGCAGAGAAACTTCACTCTTCCCTGTGTTCATGTAAGGAACACAGGGAATATCCTCTTTAGACACACAGAAAGAAATGAGCATTGCTACCATTTAAAGCAGATTATTCCATACTTTTTGCTGTTTTCCAATGTGGTCAAGTTTGAAAGTACTCAGAAATCTGATTTTATCTTTTATTAAAAATGCAAAACTACTTTTTGTATTGTGAATTTCCTTTTTAAGTGCAATATTATATATATATTGAAGTGGGATCTCTATGTCATATCAGCTAGAAATATAAATAGGGTTTTGCACAAATGCCTTATTAAAAGAAGGGCAAATGGTTTCCTAAATTTCTCGGGTTTTCTACTTTTGTCCTGAAAATAAATCTCATGGCGGAGCAGCAAGAACTGAACGTTAAACTTAGCCAAGTTTAATGAATGGTGTGCCCTGGTCTGTTTTTGAGTAAACACCCCTCAGTGTTTGTGGTCCAATTAACTGTTTAATTAAAGTGAAAGCTAAAAGAGAAGTTAATTAAGAATCATTTTTTTTCTGGAATATTTTATTTTGTGTGTAAAATCTTAGCTTGTAAATTTTCAAAAACGTTCAACTGGTGTTAGTGGGCCAAATTTGTCTTTGCTGACCTGTAGTTGGGGGGGGCACAAAAGCACTTGATGGGCTTCAAATGACCCCCAGGCAACATTCTGCTATGGGTGTTTGCTACCAAACATGAAACAGCCCATAATTTCGCAGGTTTACTCTCCTACAACAAACCGTCTCGTTATTGAAGTTGCAGGTTACTTTCCAGTATTTTTTTGGGACCAGGCTGTATTGTGTGCTGACATGTAAACTGGTGCTTTCTAGAACTTATCGACCATTTCCAGAACTTTCTTGTGGGCACTTTTAAGGACTGTGTGGGTAACTTTGTACTTTCCAGATCCTACTGGTTGCTTACCTGAACTTACAGGTTACTTTTTTAACTTAAAGGTTACTTTCTATAACCCATAAGTTGCTTTCCGGAACCTATAGGTTGGTGTCTGGAGTCTACTGTCTTCCCAGGACTGTGAGGTTACTTTCTAGACCTTAAAGGGAATTGTCAGGCATTACAGGGTGGTAATATGAGGTTACTAGTTATTCCCAATCCTGACGGTTATTTACCTGAATTCACAGGTTACTTGCTAGAACTTATGGGGTATTTTACTAGATCCTAACTACTTTTTAGGGAGAGCTCTTACCATGTAAGTACATGGAGGGCAACGTGAAAGATCTGCGAAGTATGCGGTCACAAGACGCATCACAACTCAACCCATTCCCACAACTTTCTCAGCGTCTGTTTAGGTACAGCCGGCAGACCCTTTGCCTTCATCGTTGACCGCTGACCAAACGGCGTAGTTATGATAAACTGTCTGATAACAGAAGAACTGAAAGACTATACAACTCAACCCAGTTTTTAAAAGTAAACCGTAATTTCTAGAAAATATCTAGTTCCAAGTCGCCTCGTAGTAAAGTCAGGGCCTTGAAAGGAGTTTGTAAATTCCTATAAAGCCTCCTGTAAGTCACTTTGGAAAAGTAGCCTTTAAGTTACACAAACTAACCTGTATATTCTGGAACCGCAACATTTCAGATAAAGTGGCCTGTAAGTTAAAGAAAATGACCTGTACGATCAAGGAAGGTGACCTGTAGGTTCCTGGAAAAGTTCTAGAAAGTCACCTGTAAGTTACCGAAATGACCTGTAATTTCTGGGGAACATGTTCTGTTTATGTTATTTTACTGAAAAAGTGATGAATCTTTGAAAAGTTCCAGAAAAGAGACCTGTAAGTTCTGGAAAGTAACCTCTAGTTTGCTGGAATGTCTGGGCCGATTTGTGTACCGTTACAAAAAGTAATGAGATTGGAGTTGTTTTAAAGAGGCAGAACGTCTGAATAATTCTTTTCCAGGGTCCATCTGAATAACTCTTTTGGGTAAGAACTCTTTAGCCAAAGCGGAAGTGCGTCAGCCGTCATCAGGATCAGTTCTGTCTGAATAGTGCGGTCAGTAAGGCAGGAGGTAGAAAAAGAAGCCTGCATGCTTTCTCTCACCGCTACTTTTACCTAGGAAACCTTTAGGTATCCCACAATCCTTTGCGTGACATAACAGCACAGCCCATCTCACGGACATCAACAAAAATGTCCAGAGAGAACGGATTGTGCACTTTGTAGTTCATCTTCAGAAGGCTGTAGGCCTGGATTTGACTCCATCATGAGCTTTTCAGTCGCGTAATGACGTCAGATTTCCCTCCCCACAGTAGTTTTTACTGTTGATCCCATGAAAGGCCAAGGAACAGGAGCTTGGAGTATTTTACGTGTTTTAAGTCAAACACGTTGTGCAGATAGAAAAGTGTTCCTCTGTGTCCAGTCTGGATTTCTACAGCAGCTTTGGAAGATTGTTCCCTAAAAAGAAGCTGGCATAGTTTTTCAGTTCTTGTTAAAATATTCTCATAATTCTCATCTTCTTTTAGGATAACCTGTCAATGAAATGTTCTTTGACAGTTTTCTTAATTACAATCTCTAAAGAAGAACTGATTTTCAGAGGGCTGATCCTGTCTGCCTGCATCCTCTGCTTGAGTATAGCTCTGTAGGCCAGAACAGGAGTTTCTTTTATCCGCACAGGTAGATGTGCTCCGCCTGACTGGTTTCACTTCCTTCAGGGAAACGCAGAGAAACAGGCAGGACGGCATTGTTTCCTTTAAAGGCCGCGACTCGCTTGAAAAGCCACTTTTCCTCATTCCTGGCTCGGCGGAAGGCCGTGGTAGCCTGCAGAGAGAAACCCGAGGGTAGCAGCACGTGTTTTCTGACAGCTCAGTCAGTACCGACACTCGGCTATTTCTGGAAGGCAATTATCAGATGAATAAATGCAAACAGTAATGGGATTACATCACGTTGGGTTGAGTAAGGCCACTGTAAAGAACCGTGTTAGACAAAAGTGTTCTGCAGTAATCCTTGCCGATTTTCATTCATTTGTGCTGCTTAACAGGAAGGAAAGGGCTTAATTTATTATTTTGTTGGGAAAGGAGTTTTAATTTGGGCTGATAAAGGTAAATAAATGATCTGGGCCAAGAGGGGCTGTAGGTGAGGACAGACCGGGTCATCCAGCACGCTGGACTGGAGCTGCAGAGAGAGGAGTAAAGCCTGAGCGGCCCGCCTGGAACAGGGGGATGGGAATAGAGGGGAAATAATCCCCAGGCCATCTGCTGCTCCTGGTGTCCTCTCTGCGCGTGCATCATGTGGGAATGTGGACTTCCTGCCGCTCTGCTCCTTCCTCTGCTTCCTCCACGCTACTTCCCTGTTTCAGCATCTTCAGACTCCTGCAGAGCCGGTTTACCTTTTCCTCTGGATGTGCAGAAAACCTCTTTAGGAAACGTTCAGAGTATAGTTTAAGTTTTTTTTTTTTACATTTAGCAGAATAATTTTTTCATTCTAGTCATCACACAGTAATGAGAGTAATAACCTGAGGATTCCTGACGTGTTTAATATGAGGTTTAGGGAAATTATTTGTACCTGCAGTGTTGATGGATCTGCAGCCGGGTCCGGCACTAATAAAAAGTGACTTGGACTCATTAAGGTTAGACGTCGTTTACCTGCTTTACCTGGATTACTGCCTCGGTCCGCATGCTATTTAAGGTGTTCTGTGTCAGTGGCACAAGTGTTGGTGCCAACTTTAAGTTTCCCAGGAAATGCTGCCATCATAGCAGCATGAAACGCAGCAGGATGTATCCATTCATGCCTGAAATATTTATCTTAAAGGGATAGGGAATATACAGTCAGTCATTTGTTTCTGACATTCATCTGATAAAGGGAAAGTAAATACATTCATCACACACAGAGGGATGTGTTTCAAGCATTTGCTCCGGTTACTTTTGCTGAACAAACATGGCTTACAGGTGATGAAACATAAAGCAAGGCTAATTTATTCCTATAACACATTTCAGTACAAAGACGGCGCAAAGTGCTTTACGAAATGGAATAAAATGTAGGAAAATTGTTGTCATATGAAGGGCTACCGGAACCGACCTTTAAATCAGAGTTCACCTCAACTTTATGTAAAAGAAACATTTTTCATGCTTTATTATAGATATTTTCATTTTTAAATATATATAAATGCATGTGTGAATAAACAGGAAGAGTAACAGAATAAAATGTTTTAGATGCAGCTCACTGGTGGATTGTGCTTTTTATTTTTTAAGAAAAGTCTTGAGGGCCCCATATGTGGTCCTCGGCGGCTACTTGGTGCCGCGGGCCCCATGCTGGTGACCCCTGCTTTAGATGTTGGGTCTTTAAATTACTCTAGATGAATCGTGCTGATATAATCTTCTAAATGTGTTTTGATTTAGATTTTTGGATGTTTTTAGGCTCGTTCTTGTGTTTATTGTTGTGTGTAGACTTTGTGGACTCTGCTGCAACTGAACCACCCCTCTAGGCGAGTATAATATCTTAATTCGGTTGGATTCGTTCAGGATCCTTTCATAATTTTGCAGATTAATTTTCCAATGTAAAATTAATTGACAAACCGGAAGGAAATAAATCTACAAGAGGACCCAGTTTTCGTTTGTCCATGCAGAAATCTGATTTTCAGGGAGACCCTCTGCTGACACAGAGCCACACAGTGAGCGGCTGCAGAGTGTAAATCCCTGACACACGTGTGAGCAGAAACTGTCCAACATTCTCTGGACCTGCAGTGGATCTATTTCTCCAGGTCTGCAGGGGTTGTGATCTAATGGAAGTGAAAGGGTGTTAATTTCATGGCCAACAGGTTTTCAACCTGTGCGCTCTCAAAGCCACCGGGCTAAAGCTAAAAATAGACGCACAGTCTGGCTCCTCGTAATGACACCGCTCTTGTCTACTCCCGTCAGGCCGCTGAGCGTTTCACAGGCCGCTCCTCTTGTCCAGCAGATCTTATTAAGCGTCGGCGCTCGCCGGGCTTGTCCTGAGCCCGGCTGTATTCCTCTGATATCTCCTGAAGCTGTTTAAGTCCGTTGAATTGAAGTTTATTTTTGAACATGGGACAGCCTTACAGCTACAGGCCAAATCAGTGACTGTGGCTCAGTGGGTGAAGTCTGAAGGTTGTGAGTTCGATCCCGGTTTATGTCACAGACACACACACACACATACCTCCTCCAGCCGGCCTCAAACTCCAGACCAATTAATGTTTGCCGCCAACAAAGGCTGAACAGTTTCAGTTGAATGGGACCGTATGCAGATGAGTTCTAAATAGGGATTACAACTTAACTTTAAACCTTATCTACTTCCTGTATTTAATTTCCCTGAATGTTGCATAAAAAAGTTGATCACTGTCATAAAACAAATAAATAAATTGGGAGAGCGTCGAGATACTAAAAACCTTAAGTGGCTTTCCCTCTTTGATCATGGAGGGAGAGTCCCGCCGTACAAGCTGGTGTATTGTCTCTGTCTCTCTGTCTGCGCTCCTAAAATGTGTTTAATTCAGCACTCACAGGTCTGAGCTTCCTTTGAGCTTCAAAGCTGCACTTTCACATCGCTGCTAGCAGATCAAACCAGCGCCAGCGGAGCAGGCTGAGTGGTCACGCAGCAGCTAACCGAGGGACGAACCCGTGCTCTGGGGAAATGATATCCACTCATTTCTTTTTTCCTTTTTACTATTGTTCTAGCATCATTATAACTTCAAAGTCTCACAGAAGACTCGGTATTTATCTGTTGTGCGCTAGTTTTGATTTGGATATGGTTGAGAAACGTTTGTTCTGCTGGGACGGTTCTTTTGTTGTCGCACCGGCCTCTAAAGTGTGATTGGGACAAAAATCGCTGCGTTTTAATTTTTATTCCTCTGAATGTGATCGTTGTCAGGTCAAGATGTTAAAAAAATCGCTTTTTTATTCAGATGAATAAAAAGTAACAGTCCAGAGCAGATCAGCCCAAACTTTTTGCCACGAGGGCAAAAACTGTCAAGTTCAAAGGAGCTGCAAGAATAACTATAATAATAGTTTTTAATTTCTCAAAAATTTAAATTAATGTTATAAAGTTCCACCTGCACCCCAATAAACTAAATACAGAATATTCTAACAAAACAAATAAAATAATCTGATTTGTGAAGAATTGGAACTTTAAAGCACTTCGTATGGGAAACAAAGCAATTCTCTCACATATTTGGCCTGCTTAAATAAAATAAGGATATACCCCCCCCCCCCCCCCCAAGAATGTGACAATTTCTGTTTTTCATCAGTATTGTTTTGTGTGTATTAGTTGTAACATTTACTAAGTACTTAACATCCTAAAACAACAACTATAAATGATTTTGAGGACATTAGAAAACCAAGGCAAGACCTTCTTTGGAAATTATTGAAATTTCTTAATGTTCCGGTTTAGTTTGCAGGTTTCATCTTTCTTTCTTGATTTTCTATTCAATTCAATTCAATTGAAACAGACCTGCAGATTTGTGATTCTTTTTGACTCGATCATTTCAGTGTTTTGGCTTGAGGTCCCAGAGTTTCGTATGGAAATGCTTTGGTCTGCCTTGAAGTCACTGTGAACTGTAAACGATCTATTTTACGTTTTTTATTTGCAGAATCATTTCTAAATTAGTATGTTTTCTGTTTCCTGGCCCTGATTTTTCTCGTCATTGTCAGTAGGACATAACGTCACTCGGCTGTTTTTCCCCAACAGAAACGATGGTAAACTTTTTAGATAAACTCAAAAATATCAGATTCTTCTCAGTAAACTTGGGCTTGAAGAGAGAAATCGTAACTGCGGCTCATCGGAAAACACAACTTCTTAGGGCTTTAAAAATGTAATCATCTCTTAAAACATACAAATTTTACAATAATTCATCAGTATTATCACACATTATCACACAAAGAAATGTTCTATCACAAAATTATCGCTTAACATTTAGCAATAAATATTGTCTTTATTGACAGTAAATGGAGACGATACTGGAAAGAAAAATGGAACGAGAGCGTCACAAACACGAATATTTATCCTGAAGCTACAGATCTGTGTATCAGTTTGGTCACATTTGAAGCATTCTGACACTGAGATCTTGCAGATGATTTGAAATATATAAATATTGGTTTTTTTTGCATTTCCATATGATGTTTTCAGACGATGCAGATGTGAGTATGACACAATAACTCCCGTGCGTTGAGGCTTTGGAACAGCAGCTTTAATCCGTTCTCTGAAGTCGTCACGTGAATATCAAACTGTCGTTTCCACTAATAGTAACAGCGGCTTGTCTCATTTTTTTTTTTTTATCTCATTGAGATGCTTTACGAAGCTTTCGGCTATACGCAACATTCCCTGCTCTGCGTTTTGTCCAACTGGAAGAGGAGGAGGAAAGGTTTAGGTTTGAGCCCTCTCTTTTCCTAATTCATCCTTGGCACAAAGCTGCAGGGTCTGCTAGGTTTCCGCCCCGCTTAAGGCTTTAGCATCGGAGAGATTATCCCACGAGCCAAACGCTCGGTGACCAGCGGCACGCATCCTCTCACAATCACTGCAGCTGACACGTGTCTGACATCTGCCCTGCTTTCTACCTGCCGTCCCTGGACCAGCAGGAGGAGAGGCCAGTTTATTTCTAACGCACAACTCAGTACAGAGACAATACAAAGAGCTTTACATCATTAAAATATAGGAACATAAATCAGAATAAAAGCAAGTTGGAATAAAAGGTAGAAACAAAATAGAACATGGGAAAATAGAAACTAAAACCAAATATTAAAAACAGTTGGACTACAAACTTAAACCAATGATGTTTCAGTAAAACAGTTTAACTAGGGTGGGTTGGGTGGGCTGTGAAGGATTTGCACCTTTGCAAACATAGAAGTGAGAAAGTCCATGTAGTTAATGTTGAGTTTTCACAGTTGTGTCTGAATAGAACCAACACATCCGGCTTTGTTCCAGTTTTGTCACTTTTATCCGACTTCACTTCCACAAATATGTCTTCTTCATAGCTTTGCTGCAACACTGTCTCCTCTGAACTGTGATTCTGCTGCAGTCTCTGAAATAAAGATTTATTCCTGTAAAAACACCATCATGGAGTATTCAGTTGGGACATTGTTACTTTTCCTCTGCTATTCTGGACTTTGTGACCATTATGACAACTAGAGGCTGAAAATATGCTGTGTTGGTGCGAGAAGTGACAGCTGGCATCTCTTATAGGCGTGAAATGACAAATCCTCCTCCTCATCCTATAGAAAGTACGGATATTTTAAATCCTGTTTGGAATAAAATGGCCAAAGAGGCTGTATTATAAAATATGAGATAATATACTGACAGAGTAGTGAAGGTTGACGGTGGCTATCATCAGAATTAGCTTTATTTGTCAAAGTTGTGCACCAAAACAAGGAATTTAACTTTTGTTCCCCTTTACTTCCAATGATGCAATTCTAAATATAACTATATAGAAGCAACTCTACAATTTATTTTTCTATATAAAATTAACAGTTTCTAGTTTTTTTTTTTTCTTAGATCCAGTTAGAAAGGGAGGATTACAGGGACCCCAGATGTTCTCTCTGCAGCACTTTTCAGCTGCTTTGGGGGAAACCCAAAATATTCCCAGATTTTTCAGCCGCTTGTATCCAGGATCTCGTTCATTCGGCCGGGATCCGTATCTTATTCTTAGAACGTGGACAGACTAAAAACAGGGTTTTGCTTTTTGACTCGGCTCTTTCTTCACCACGACGCTGCGGAGAAACAGTTCCAGTAGTCCATCTGTCCATCTTGGACTCCTCTATTTCAGGCAGAGACTGAATCTTGACTTGCAGAAAGCAGCGCACCTTCTTCAGGTTGTGAACCCGGGCTTCAGGCTTGGACGTCGCATATAAAGATAAACGATGTGATGAGAAAGTTTCATACCTTGACCTTGGAGTTTAGCTGAAAAGGGTTTAGATTGTTTTTTTTTTATATAAGCTGCAATGTCCATCTGATGAAGCGAGGTTTTCCTCCTGCGCCTACATCCTCGGAGGGGGCGTAATTAAAATCTGGGTTCCAATGAAGCTCCTTTGTCAGATTTAAAGTACCTTTTGAGAATAATCACCTTTAGGCAAGTATTAAACAGACTTTTCATTAAGCCTGCGATTCTTTAATAAAGATAGATTTTTTTAATTGGTTTGATGTTATATTCTAATCCTAACTGTCATTCCTCCTTTATATAACATCTTCATTATTAACAGTAATAAGGGCGTAAAAACGTCCGTCTGTAAATTATTAATTTATATAATGTGTTTACTGTGGTTAATTGGATTACTGAAACAAACTGACTCTTTTGCTGGATATGACGGTACGTTTTAAAAACATTTGGAGCCGTGCTCACAAGAATAGCTGCTTTAAATCAGTCTTGTAGCCTTTAGATTGGGGGGGGGGGGGGTTCAAAGTGCGGCTCGGGGGCCGTTTGTGGCCCCTGGTCTCATTTTGTCCGGCCCCCAACTGCTATTCCAGAATGATTTTACCCACCAGCACTGGTGGTTGATGCATGTGGAGACTTTTTTAAATTAAAATAGGGTAAATTTGTTACAGACAAGTTAGAATCTTCTAACAATTAAACATGTGAGGCATAACACAAATATTTATCTATTAATCACCACAATTTTACATTCTCTTTCATTTCATATTAAATAGGACTACATCTATCCAATGACGTTTATTCAGTTGCAGATTTGGTGCACCAAAATGTGTCTCTAATTCAACTGTTAAAAAGGAAAGACTGAAACAAAGTCCTGTTTCTACTGCTGGGAATAGACCATTTTTTAAATTAGAGTCCAAATTAATTTGCAAACTGGATGACCGTCTTTTAACAACAAATAACATAATATAATATGCTGGTCATTTTTTTTATTATATATTTTTTGGCCCTCGAGTACTTTTGACTTGATACTTTTGGCCCACTTGACAAAGTTTGGACACTCCTGCTTTAGCTTGACGGATCTCTAAGATCTCTTTTCTTCTCGTGTTTGATTCCTGCGGTCGGGTTCAGGCGACGGCAGAAACCGCAGCGCGTTACTCAGTACCCAGCTTGTTCTCTATAAAGAGGCTGAGTGGCAGATGAAAAGATTAAAAGCCCGGTGACACTAATGAGGGTTAAGCACTTAGTTTAAGGGTGTTTTCACACCTGTGTGGTTTACGCCGTTTAAAACATAGTCTGGTTCGTTTGTCCACGTATGAACAAAGCAGTGGGAGGTGTGGACCACCACCTCCATCAACTGAGTCAGACCAAAGTAAACGTACTGAAGCTGGAAAAACACCATAATACCAGCGTTAATGGTGTATGAATAAAAACGAATGTGTAAATACTGAGGTTCCTTATCCTTTTAACATAAATAACCAATCATTTCTTACTCACACTGCAAAAAGGGAACTAAAACTAAGCAAAATCTTCTTGAAATTATATTTTTCCTTGATTTGAGCAGCTAAATAAGGTTTTTTGCCAACAGAATGAGTATTTTTCCCCTAAAATATAATAATTAGATATCCTGCTCTTGAAATAAGATGATGGAGATGAATTGTTCTTATTTAAGTGCAAATATCTTATTGCATTGGCCAATAGTCTTATTTAGCTGCTCAAATCAAGGAAAAATACACTAATTTCAAGAAATTTTTACTTTCTTTTAGATCCCTTTTTCCACTAAAGACATGGAGGAAGATCTTAAACAATTGCTTTTAACTTACTTACATATGTCTGGGAGAAATCAAGCAACGTTTTAACTTTCCAGGTCATTAACAGTAAATTGGAGGATTACCCTAACAGCAAATGCCATCTTGTTCTGATGAATAAATTCAAAAACATACAATTTGGCTTTAATATCACCTTTCAACGGGCTTGTTAAACTGTTCCTGACTAAGATAAACAAACAAAACAAAAAAAGGAGAGGAAATCTACTCAATCAGTGAAACTGCTCTCTATCTGACCACAAACAGTTAATTGCTAGCCAGGGATCAAAATCAACCCAGAGGTGAGTTATTGATAAATGTTACCTGCCCCTTGGCTTGCAGCTGTACACAGTCACACGGCCCTGAAAGCGTAAAGCCCTCATTATGTGTCTGCTGCCGTTATTGCACGGTTTGTATCCACTTATCCCGTCCACAGTGGCCGCTCTCTTTCACACGCTTACTTACAGATTGAGTTCAGAGTTGTTCTAAAACTGAGGAGCCAGAAAATCTCGCCGAGGAGGTTGAATGACTGGCTGTTACATCCTGGACCTGTTACCTCCGCTAAAATCTTTAAAAAGAGGAAGACAGTGAGGTGGCATGGACATATGGCAAATGAAACATCTCTCTTCATCACTAAATTTAAAATGATTTTGAACATGATTCTGATATTTTTTGGGAATTGAGACCAAATCTGGTTTTGCAATAATATCTAAACATTTAACCGATTTAACAGATTTTTACTCACAGCTTCCCAATAAATTACTTTTTAACGTTGCTTAAGGTGCTGCGCTATTTACACCTTTTCACTTTTTACAAAGCTGTTATGATATGTAATCATATTTATAGGAAAGCTGATTTGGCTCTCTGGAGTTTTGAGTACTGCCCTAAAATTAGTTTGAGTGCAAGAGCTCAAAAACTTGTTTGATGTGTTAGAAAAACATTCACTGACTACAGTTTGGGTTTCAGCCCTGGATAAGTTTAGAAAAACTCACTTTTGCTAATGTATTTTCATTTTTATGTCGTGTTTCGCTATTATTTTAGTTTGATTCTCAGCTGTGTAACTTTCCTATTGGGAATTTATAATCTCATTACCACTGACATTTCCCACATGTCAAGAACTGAATGGAGGACACTGAGTGTGAATGGAAAGTCCAGTGGATTCAACCTTTAATTAACTCGCAGTAACACATGGTATTTAATGTTAAATTATTCAGTGTTAATAGCTTATGACAATTACCCATTTTGGTTTATTATGAATAAGAATGAAGAGAGATTTATAGTAGATTGACGAGGCTTCGCTGTGAATGGCTTTCATTGCAAATATATCACGGAAGTGGAAAGCTGCCGGTGATCCCGTCCTTGATTACAAAGCAGGATATAAATGTAATGTAAATATAGTTCTTACAGTAAGCATATTTTTCGGCCTAAAAGTCACTCTGGAATATAAATCGCATCAGTCAAAAATGTGTCATAAAGAGAAAAAAAAACGTAAATCGCATCGGACCATAAGTCACATTTTATTTTGAAGTTTATTTCACACAATGAAAGTCTAAAAACTGACATTTAATCTGGTAAGACAACTTATTCAATTAACCAGCTGCATCTACAACCAGCTGAATAACATGGAACATACCTGAGAGGTTGAATAGAGTAAATTAGTTCAATAAGCCAACAACATCAACTGGGCAAGTTATTGCCAACGCATTTCAGTGTAAGGAGCTGTTTTGCTGAAAGTTGTCAAAATTACACTGAAATTAGACCGTGAGCGTAACGGTGCTACATGCTAGGCTAACAGTACGACACGGATGTTTCAGAGCAACATAAAGCTCACGTTCATCAGCAAAGTTGTAAACCACCCAGAAGACATCGCTGTAAGCTAGCGCTAGCTGCTATTAGCTTCACAGACGGCCCAGTAACGGTTCTGTCTCAGTCTGGGTCTTTAGAGCTGCACCACGCAACACTTCACTGCGTGAATACAGACTGAAACAGAGAAACAACATATATACATGTTCAATCTTTGTTGTCTATAAATTAATATTTCAATAAATATTTAAATAGTGCAGGAGCAGGATAGTTGTCACAAGTCTAGAGCGCCCTCTTGTGGCTATAGATGGTAATGTTTACTGCTTGGTTCATGTTGTTTAGTATGATTTACCATTGAAAATTTATATATAAGTCACACCTGACTATAAGTAGCAGGATCGGCCAAACTATTTTTAAAAAAGTGCAAATTATCGTCCGAAAAATATGGTAGTCTTCTCTTCCCCCTGAAACTGTTGCACTGAAATAATTCATTGAATTACTCAATGAATTACTACTCAGCTTGAATCACTTATTTACCTCGTTGACTGTGTGCCTCTGATAACCGTCTTTTTGGTAAAATTAGTTTTATGTAGTGTGGAATGAGACAATATATTGAAATTCATTAATTATTTCATAAAGTACATTTGTAGTTCCAAACATATTCAGTGTTTCTAATCACTTTTTACCTTACCAAAAGCTTCTCTTTCCTACAGCCTGGATGACACGTAATTGAACAAATATGCAAATTAGGTGATGACATCATCCAGTGACTTCAAGCAACTTTTGGGACAGGCAAAAGTGTCTTGCTGAGGAGTTGGCAACAGGTGTTATAGGTCTGACAATCAGTTAAACCTCACATCTTTGGACTACAGTGTGTAACCAAGACAGGTGGTTGTCTCCTGAGTTAATTCACAACTATAATCATGATTTCGTAAAACTTAAATAAAAGGCATAATTCTTTGTGTGTGTGTGTGTGAGTCAGAGGGATGTAAAAAATGATTTTATCTTCACATCTTTCCAACCATCCTCACCCATTTTCAAATATTAGCTGGAGCTCATGCATATAGAAGACTTTAACATATTTTGCATAATCAAAATACAATAATGCAGATCTTTTGTCTGTAAATTTGGCAGCAGAAGCTTCTGATTGCTAAAGTTGATTGAAGTGTTTAGATGATGAGCTTTTGGGCTCATTGTTTTTCTTTGCTTCTGAATAGTCTGTCCATTTGTGCAAATAATCGTGTGTGTTTACAGGTTAAATAATGCACTCTCTTCATAGTCTTGTGTTTGATTGTGATTAAATTTGTAGTTGATTAAGTTTTTAATCAGCTCCTTTTGTCTCTTGGAACAATCTATCCTTGTTTCAATTTCACATTGTGTTTCTCTTCTATTAACACAAAGATGTTAAAAACTAAAATTATTTCACCTTTTGGTTGGTGTTGTAGCAGAAATATTTTAATTTAATTAATTAATTTAATTTGAATTTAAAACTGTATTTTGACATTATGTAGCAGCTATCTTAATTGTTAACACTGTTGTATTGTCGCTATTTTGATACTATGCATCATAAAACTTATTGATTTTTATTCAAAACTTATCTGCCAATGTTGTTTTTAAAAAGTGTACTTGAATAATATGCTATCATAATTAAACTATAAGCAACAACATCTTAAATTTAACTGGATGAATATTTGATAAACTATATTTGATAAATTAGCTATATTTGATAAACTAGCTAATGGTCAAGTGTTAGCTGTTAGCACAAAAGGTATTTTTTAGGTGTTAGATTAGGCAAAAGATGGATCTATGTCTGGATCAGTATTTTTTCAGCTATATACTAGACTTGCTTGTAGATCATTTACTCCAGTCCCATTAATTGTCTTCATTAAAATATGTAATAAGAATAATGTCCTCTGAGGGTGGCCGTAAAAGTATCGTTTTTTACCAACTACAGCAACCAGATCGCCATGACTAAGCTTACCATGAAGATGGACGTGATAAATCAAGAAAAAAAAGAATAATGTGTGGCATAATAGGAAACTACTCAAATTCAACATTTAATAAGGAAAATGTAGTTTTTATTTTGTCTTGCACATTGTTCATGGACTATTAAAATTCTAAGATCTTCTAAGATATTGTACTCTCTTTTTCCTCTACTCTATTTTTGTAACCTTCTCTCCCTTTTAACTTTTTGCCTCCTTTCTCTCTTCCTTTCTCTCTTTTACCTTTCCTTTTCTGTGTCCATTAAATCTGAAATAACTTCAGATATAATGTCCAATAAAGTTTTTTTTTTTATCCATATCAATAGGAGCACTATAGAGACATCAGTAAAGCTCCACTTCTGATAGTAAATCTGCTGGGCTCTCTGAGTGCTACGCTGCCAGACGGGCACATTTAGAAATATATTGTGTTTCATAATTGATTGAAGATGTGAAATGTTGACAAAAAAGATTGCTTTAGCAAATATGGTTAGAAAAGTATGTTTCCTATCCTATTCATTGACTAACCTCCTGTTTCTCTCCTTTTTTCAGTAAAGAAAGCCAAACTTCATGGGCCACCAGGTAAGAACCCATTCAAACATTCTCCTTTATTTACACTTCTATGAGTAAATGTTTAGCCTACATAGAAAGCTTCAAATTACATTGGACATTAAATATATCCATTTACAGGCCCCTGTTTGGTACATCTTGCTTTGGTACTCTGCTAGGGGGCCGTTCACAATTCACAAAACCGCTGCGTTTTCAGAAGTCGACGAGGATGCACACTCGTTTTCTAAGGGAACTCAGGCCGTTACCTCAAGCAGTTTTAACAAGCTGTTATGTGTTGTTAAAGTGGATTTAATTATCATGACCCAACTCTCCTACTGACTTTATGTGGGACCTTTTTGCAACATGCAGCAAGACAATTAAACTCAGGGATGCATGCTCTGACAGCTGGCCACTGGGCTCCGCGGGGAGGAGAGATGCAGGGCAAAGAGCACTGAGGCTCAACACAACAGCACAGTTCAGACACACTTCAGGGCCAAGCGTCTGTGTGTATGCGGAGATATACTTTAGCGAGTTTGTTGTGATAAAGAACAGTAAAATTAGCTAAAATACGGGCCGTACAAATCAGCCTTTAACTGTACACTGCAAAAACGGAACTAGAAATAAGTAAAATGTTCTTAGAATTAGTCTATTTGGCCTTGATTTGATCAGGTAAATAAGATGATTTGCCAATGGAATAGGATTTGTGTATTAAAAAAGGAACAACTCATCTCCATCATCTTATTTCAAGTGCAGGATGTCTAAATATCTTATTTTAGGGGTCAAATACTCATTCCATTAGTGAATATCAAGGATAAATACACTAATTTAATCCATCTTTTGCCAGGAGTGAATGCTGCTTGTCGGGACTTTAATGCAATCAACTGGTTTCCTTATATAGGACATTTTTGACCAATCTGTATAATCTGACCCAATCTGTATAATCTGATTGAACTTGATTTTGTAAAGTGCCTTGAGATGACATGTTTCATGATTTGGCGCTATATAAATAAAATTGAATTAAATTGAATTAATTTTAAGAACATTTTACTTATTTTTAGATCCGTTTTTGCAGTGTACACAAGACCTCAGCTCAGCCCTTTCTGGTCAACCTAACAACGATATAGTGCTCACTGCCTCTGTAGTGAGAAATAACAAAAATGCATTCTGTTTTTTCCTCTTTTTTTTTTCACTATAAAAGGCATTATTTTATTCAAATAAAACAAAACTCTTGTAGTGCACTTACGGGCCAAGTTATAAAATTTACACTGTTTTCTAGTCCATAAATTATTCCTACTTATATTTCGTAGAATATAAATATCTTTATTGTCCACAGTGGGCAAATCCAGGTGTGACAGTCCCAAAAACAAGTAGACAGAAGAGGCCAGACTCACACACAAGTTTAATCAGTGTGAAATTAGTTACATTTAACGTTAAGCTGTGCAGCAGAAGAGAAAGACTTATCAGAAATGGAAAACTCTCCTCTGAAATGATTGGATGTCTGTGGGCTGGACATCCTGTAGGCGGTCTCCAGTGTGCCATGAAAATATTCCCAGGCATTGCAGCTCCGCCACCAGCCTGGACCTTTGATAGAAGGCAGCATGGACCCCTGGTTTTTAACCTATATGAACGTTGCAGTAGTAAGACCAATTAGAGCAGAAAACCTTTTAATGCAACATGTCATTGTCCAGTTTTAGTGAATATGTATGAAATGTAGTCTCACCTTTCTGTTCTTAAAGGCACATACAGACCCTGCAAAAACAGATTCTTGTGTTCATGCAGGGTCTGCATGTGTAGGTTACTACAGGCCATGTTCTTTAAGAAAGGCTGTTTTGTTTTCTTTGGTTGTAACGAGTTGTTTTTTGAGATATGGTTGCCTTTTATCGTCTTAAACAAGTTTGCTTATTCTCCTCTGACCTCTGCCATCAACAAGGCATTTGTGTTTACGCCACTTTTTCTTTTTAGGATCATTCTCTATAAACATGAGAGATGGGTGAGCATGAAAATCCGCGTATTTCTGAAACACTCGGAGCAGCCCACCTGGCACCAACAATCCTGTCGCATTTTAAGTCCTAAATGCATTGATTTGCTACCTAGTCCAATTATTTGTTAACACAACTCAACAAGTTAGTCTACATTTACATTTAAAAGTAGGATTCTCCAGTTAAAATGGTGCGATTGTGCTATCTGTAAATAAAAACCTTGGCAGATAATTGAATGCCTAAGAATGGAGCTTATTTGCTGTTCCTGGTTTTGTTTTCGCTTTTAAGGATCGAGGTATGACCTTTAGATCTTCTAATAATGAACTTTGACATATGAGTTTCTACTCACCCACCACACATAGACTGGAGACGCAACAGTGAAGCCGTCTAAAAGAAGGGGCAGAGCAGACTGGACTTCTTGAGGAAGCTAAGGTCCTTCAAGGTTTGCAGCAAGATGCTGCATGTCTTCTATCGATGATGACGAGACCCCCACCTCCTGACAAAAGTGGTGCTTCTCTCTTTCCGCAGCAGCGAATAATGGATTTTTCGAAGACAGGGCAAGCGGGAGTGAAGGTGGCACAATAGTTAGGGAGTTTGTCCTGTAACTTTATCTTTAACTTTATCCTGAAACTTGCTGCAATTAACTATGATTTATTTTTTTCAAGCTGTATGCCAACGGAATTTTGTTCTGTACGCACTTCGTGCATACAAAATGACAATAAAGTTGTCTAAGTCTAACTGGAGGGTTGCTGATACCCTGCTCCGACCGTCTCAGTCGTTATGTCCTTGGGGAAGATACTTTACCCGCATTGCCTGCAGGCGGTGGCCAATGTGTGGCAGCCTCGCCTCTGTCAGTCCGCCCCAGGGCAGCTGTGGTTGCTAACGTAGCTCACCACCGTCAGGGTGTGAATGTGTGACTGACTGACTGTAGTGTGAAGCGCTTCGTGGTTGTTGGGCTTGATAAAGTGCTATACAAGTACAAGACATTTACTATTCTGTGAGGCGAGAAGCCGGTAGCCGAGCTAACACAGTTAGGATTTGTTTTTTTGACATGGGAAAATGTCTTTGCTGCGACTTTAGATCTTCTATAAGTCTGTTGTTGAGAGCGTCGTCTCCTCTGCCAGAGACCTAAAAAGGCTCAACAGCCTTATAAAGAAGGCGGGTTCTGTTCTGGGGACGACTGGGGCATCTCTGGAAATGATAATGCAAAGAAGGATTCTTTATAAAACTAAGAAAATTATGCATAACCCTAACCATGCTTTTTATGAGAAAAACGGAGCGTCTTCAGTCAGAGGCTTCTTCAAATTCGCTGCAATACAGACCGTTACAAGTGATCTTTCCTGCCAACAGCCATCACCATCTACAATAACTCTGAAGAATTTGCAGAGTTATTAAATAATATTCATTATTTAATGTCCCTTTGGAATCAATAAAGTACATTTGAATTTGAATTGCTGGACATACGTACACCTTAGAATGTCAGCCATGCCACTTTGATCAAACTCAAAATGTTGCAGTATTGTCTATAAAGGATTAATGATTCTCCCTTTGGTTCATAAGCTGTTCACCATCTGAATGTCAGCTTTCTAAACCAGCTTTGGCAAGCAATTAATTGAAACCCAGAGGATAGTCCAAACATCCGTTGGGTAATTCACACATTAAAAGTTACTTGCAAACCAAACAGCTTTTAGTTACAGACTGCAAAACATGTAAATGTCAGGTTTTGTGCGTTGGTTTGTGGGCCAGAGTGTCGGAAAGAGTTCGAGAGGCACACGTTGATGAGCGACAGAGATTTTAAGGAGCAAACAAAGATTACAAGATGAAGGCACCAGGAACGCGACCAAAAGAGGGTAGACTCTGGAATCAAGACGAAGATCCTGGCAACGAGTGAGGAGAGACAGGTGGCTTTAAATAGAGGGATGAACAAAGGGGAAATCAGGGGCACAGGTGAAGACAATTAGACCAATCAGTGATAGGCGCAAAGAAGGAAACTGACAAGGAAAGAGACAGAACACAAGGATCTAAAGGGAACAGGAATACAAGGAGGTAGAAAACAGGGGAATCTACCTGGTGACAGAAACAAGAATCTACAGATAATAACCCATATTACTAAGTGCTAACTTAATCAGAACTTAAAACTCTGTAATCACACCTCTGAGAATACGTGACAGTTTATTTCTCTAAATGTCTTTAGAAATCTGTTTACTTTAGAAAATAAATCCCAAAAACAAACCGTGAACAGAGAGTTATCATCTATAAATCCTGAATACATGTACAGTTTCATAACTTTCTGCCTGGGTTAAAGTGGTAGAATAACTATGAAGTGAAGACATTAAGGTGGAGCTACTTTGTTTTACTAGAGTTAGTAAAATTTAAGCAGTGTTTAGTTTTAAAGAAATATGACAATTAGCGGCACTCGTTTTATTTTAGTCAGAAAGTGTTCAATATAAACAAAACTGTCTCAAAAATTATGTCTAAGATTATGCTAACTTAGAAATATGTTAGTATTGGTATGGGATCTGTTTCTGTACCAGGGTAAGCCCATTTTTCTTTTCCCCTAGAATAAGACACTGGGTTAGAAACACAAAGCTACTTCAAACTGTTTTAAGACGTGTTGGCAAAATGGAAGCCCCTCTTCTCAGCCACTTTCCAATTTTTAAGCCTCTCTTTGGGCTGCAGCTGTTTGTCCCTTCAACTTGTCTGCAGGTGGCGATGAGGGAAGAACAACAGAAACGAGTGGGTGAATACGAAATCAATTTGGAGGAGGAGGAAAGAAAAATCAACAGATCAGCTCAGACAAAGGCCCACCTGCTAGCAGGGGAACAATGTGTCATTCACTTACAAAGGAGAACATGAAGAAAAATCTCACAGACATTTCAAGTGACAGTGACAAACTCAGAGTCCAGAACCTCATTTGTGTTGAGCAGTTTGGAGAAGTGGGAATAAAGAGACTTCATAGCTACTCTGGTGGATCATAGGATTTAGATTTTTTAGTTCTCCCAGTTTGACCCAGTTTCCCTAAAGCGTGTGTGAATGTCAATACTTCTCTGTCAACCCTGGCACTAGAAGCATGGTTATCAATCTTGGTGCTTCATGCATCTGTGGATCAGCACACCTGATTCAAATTATTGTAATATCCCCTCAGCATCGCATTAAGGGCCGCAGAAACCTGATAATCATCCATTAATTTTAATCGCATATGTGACAACAGGGTAATAGCTGAAATATGCAGGACGGTGGGTCCTGAAGACCAAGATTTAGAGCTACTGCTTTAAGACTAGATTTTTTTTATCAGGGCAGAATTAAACACTGCAGGGCAGATGATGTTTGTTGTATTATTATCTATGTACTCACCAACATTTAGAATTGTTTTGTGAATTTCAAAGGCACTTAGTAGTAAAAATACAGGGGTTATCACCAAATAGTGCATGGATCCGAAAAAAAGTTGCTTGTGGACATGCATTTTTTATTTTATCCCACTCTTCATTCCTGGCAGAGTTCTTTGGTTTTTAGCGTTTGTAGAGCTCAGTATTCCTCTGTTGTGCCTCTTGTCACTTTGCTGTGTTTGCTTGTTGAGGGACTGGAGATAAGAATTAGCTCGGGGTATTTCTTTCCATCCATCCATCCATTCATGCATGGATGGATGCATGGATGGATGCATGAGGAAAACCCAGAAATCCCCATTCCCACTGACATGCGTAATGTTATTCAGGGGTTTCCCAACGCGTTTACAGGCCTGACGGCATATTTCAGGTGTGTCAGACTCATTTCTATATGGGGCCACTTTGGCGTCATGAAGTCATTAAAAGGGTCGGTTGCACGTGTATAGATGATACTTTTCATTTCATAATTTCATTCCAGTTCACATAGAAGTATAAAAAATGCACAGTAACATAGAAATAGCAACCTTAGGCCCAGTTTATACAGTTTATCTGCAAGAAAAGTTGATATTGGGGTGAGTTACACTTACAGTAGGGCACAGTTTTAGCCCCTTTATACAATTTAAAAGGATATATATACCTCTACTTTATCACATGATATGCCTTTTTTTTGGCTCTTGAGGGCCGGATAATTTATCTTGATGGGCCGGATTCGGCCTGCGGGCCTTGAGTTTGACACCTGTGGCATATATAGTCCCTCCAAAAAGTTCTAGGTCTTCCTTGGGGTCTCCCCCCAGTGGGAAGAATCTGGAAAACCCTCAAAGGGAGGCGGCCAGGGAGCATCCTGATTCATTAATATGCATTGTCCCATTCACTTATAAATAAGTACAAATACAAAAGTTGGACTTCTGTTTCCCCGTCCCTTGAGCTTTCTTCTTACAATCAGTGTTTTTTTAGACAATCTCCACAGCAGCTCCCTGTGTGGGGAGAGGAGTATGGGTGGGCTAGTTCCTCCTCAAGTCAACAATGGCTTCCTTAGTCTTGTTTCAAGTCCAGGTTGTTGTTGGTGGAGCAATCCACCAGAAGTTTCACCTTCTCTCTAAAAGCAATCTTGTCAATATCCTGGATGAGACCCACCACTGTTGTGTCATCTGCATACTTTAGGTGGGTCATCAGGAGGAAGAGCAGAGAGGGGGGGCGACGCTCAGTTGGATGTTGTTGGAGTTGTTTCTTCCCAAACATACATTCTGGGGATGGTTGGTAAGAAAGTCCAGGATCCTGTGTCACATAGGGAATCTCAGAATTAGCTGGTAAATGGACTAAACTTATATAGCGCTTTTCCAGTCATGCTGACCACCCACAGCGCTGTAGATGGATTGTTCCTGCTCACAGAGAGAGATCCTCATCTCCAGTCACTGCGTCCATCAAAGATTTCCGTCCTCTGTCTCCTTGTCCTCCGAGTCCAAGGAAGAAATTCTTCTGGAAATTCTTATAATCTCCTCTCTGTGCCCTTAGATCTGCTGTTGAAATTCATCCTTAGTCCATCAATGCCACTCACCTTCCTTTCTGCCCCCCAACGCTACACTGCCGTGGCCACAAACTAAGAGTCATTACATATTTCACCACCATCTGCCAGCCTCTGTATCTGCACACGTCTTCCTGATGGCTCTTCATCATTCTCACAATCTAAGAATCAGTTTGCTCCTCATCGTCAGTTTTCAAGCTCCTCTTCTTCAGCCAACACTCACCTCTATTCCTCGGTGGCTTCCTGGATCGCCTCTTCAAGCCCTGAAGAAACTTGTTAGTCTCAATAAACCATTTAATCATTTATCAACTTTAGGTTCTTACTAAAGGCCAACATGACAGGAGAGGCAGTCTGGAAAGTTCACTTCTCTGACAATTTGACCTATATCTGTTTTTCCTCAGGGCGGTAGTGTCTGGCATTGATGCCGACATTTTTTTTTTTTTTTTACCCAGGATGCCCCTCTGTCAGGTGACACAGTTATTTGTTTCAGGTCAAGACAAATTTTGTAGGTTTTGTCCCCTCTCCAATGACCCATTTTTGGGAGACGTGCTGTGATTTATGCTTCAGAGTAAGAAGCGATGGATTTATTTCCAGAGGGAACTGGCTGCTGTCCCCGGACATTTCTGAATCCCCGTTGGTGAATGACCCCAGTGAGAAGGTGGCTGGTTTCTGTGTCATTGGATCAGCTTTCTATTACAGAGGATTTATCCTGATTTACAGTCTCCCGCGAATGTATTCATACCACTTTTCACATTTTTTGGGGTTAAAGCCACAAACCTCCATGTATTTTTGTGGGATTTGATGTGATAGACCGTGAATTGAACGGGGAAAACATATTGAAGCTTAGGGTTGTAAGGTTAAGAAGTGTGGAAAATCCATATAAATGGCATGTAGGTCTAAAGCTGCAACATCTCTCTCAGTGTTTGGCAGAAATATTAAAGAATAAATGCTAACTTTGCTGATTCTCTAAAATATGGGGTACATTTTTACACCTTGTTCTAGGGCTGGGCGATAAATCAATTTAATCGATTAATTCAAATTTACAATTCTTTAAGATTTCATTTTTGGAAAATCTGGATTTTATTTTGCCAATACACTCATTGGGTTTCCATAAAGAGAACAGCATGTGATGCTGAATATATGTTTAGGCAAATGTATTGTCAAAATATTGTTAAGTAGAAACTTTTATTTACCATAATACGAGGTACCTAATTTACTTATTTACTTTTTTTAAACTTAGTTTGAAGTTCACAAGTGCAGTGAAGCCTGTTCTTAGCTCAATGTGTAATACCACTAGCAGCAAATGTTTTGTTATATTTTAATTGTTTATAATGGCACGGCTGCCATCTTGTTTTACAAGCATGTTTCACAGCTTGTTTTTAGTTGCACTTTGAATTCAGGTCAACTCCCTGACGAAATGCTTGACATAAATGCAAGGTTTTTAAATAATTTCTTTAATTTCTTTTTATGAAACAAAAAGGAGGAAAAGATCGATTAATCGGATTTGGTATGATAAAATCAGAGATTTATTTTTTAATCCATATCGCCCAGCCCTACCTTGTTCCAGTAAAAAGTTTACATGCAATTATCACAGACTTGCCTGATTTACAGTCATTAAGTGTGGCCTCTCAAGGCCAGGAGTGGAATGATGATGCGTCATAACAGCTTAGACTTACTTTAGATTTCTTTTTTGAAGGAGGCATGTTCGTTTTGATTGAAGCTAATAAAGTAAATCCGGAACTCTGCGCCACATATTGTTATATAATTTAGCTTGAGCAGAGTATTGTATAAAGATCTGTTATATTTGGTGCCGGATTCATTACCTGTCAGTAACGGTGGTTATACCTGGAGTTCACACTGCAGAATAATGACCGCAGAGGAGTCTCTGGCTTTAATGAAGGGATACTGTTGGTGTAATGAGGCAGCCCTGCACTGACACAGCCTGAACTGTTGTGCCCAATCACTGTTTTTCTGAGATTTCTTCTGAGTCAATTTACTTCATCCAGTAACTATATGTCCACTTTGGAGGACTATTTCTCTGTAATTGCTGAAAAAAGTTGTATTGCAAGTCACTTTCAGGCACAATTTGTAAAACTCACACTTTCAAACAGTCTTTCAAACTGTCTCATGTTAGAGCAGAAATGAGGCAAAATAAAAACAAGGTGGTTTTTAAAGTTGTTTTTAAATTGCATTGTAGAATATTGCAATGCACAATATATATAATTGCGAAGAGCTTCATTTGCTTATAAAGTTTATTTTGTCAAGTACCCATTTCCAATGTATTTTTGCACAAATCTATTAGCTAACTTTATTTGTATAGAGTCATAAGCTGTGAGAGAGTCCAGCTACAATAGCTGATTGCTAAAGGTCAGACCAGCTTGATAGCATTGTTTTCTTTCATTGTTAATTCTCCACCGTCGCTTTGCATCAAAACAGCCTCATACTTAAGAAACCATTGAACAGAAACGTTTTCTGCATCATCAATAACTTTAAAGTGAGAGTTTCACCTGCAGAAACGAAGGTTTGAGAACATCAACAACCACCCAGCAGGATTTCTCCTCTTGCATCCTAAAACGGTGTTGCCACCAGGGCAGAGCTTGCTCAAGGTAGTCAGGAAATAGATTTGAGTGCATCTACACATGTTGAGAGGAGGACTTCTGCACAGCAGCTGTGTGACAAAAAGTGCAGCAATAAGCCGGTTCTATCCAGAAGATATTTAAGGTCAGAGTCCAGTTCTGCAGGGAATAAAGGAAAAACAGCAGTAATCATTAATTTAACTAAAGAAGGATTCATACTCAGCAAGCTACTTTTAAGGATACCGCTGAAGGACCAGTTTTATGGATCATCAGGAACCCAAAGCGGAGAGGTTCGGCTACAGAGAAGAAGAATTTAGTTTCCTAATAAAGTCGAGTTAGAGACCAGACCATCTTCTTTCATCATGCCGACCACTGAGCCATGTTAGATGGTAATAGAGGATGATCTGCCTTCCCTGGATGATGTCACAGCTAACAGAACACCAGACCAGGTGTACCTTCTATGAAGAGAAAATGACAGAGAACAAAAGGTTTGAAAGTTAAAATCACAACAAACAATGCAGATTGGAGAGCAGTAGGAGAACTCAGCAGAGAGAGAGAGAAATAGACCCTGATGTCCTCCAGCATTCCTAAGCCTATAGCAGCATAACTATAGAGGTAGCTCAGGGTAACATGAGCCACTCTAACTATAAGCTTTGTCACAAAGGAATGTTTTAAGATTAGTCTTAAAAGTAGACGGGGTGTCTGCCTCACGGACCAAAACTGGGAGTTGGTTCCACAGGAGAGGAGCCTGATAGCTAAAGGATCTGCCTCCCATTCTACTTTTAGAGACTCTAGGAACCACCAGCAGACCTGCAGTCTGAGAGCGAAGTGCTCTGTTAGGAACATACGGGGTAATCAGAGCTCTGATATATGATGGAGCTTGATTATTAAGGGCTTTATACGTTAGAAGGAGAATTTTAAATTCTATTCTTGATTTAACAGGGAGCCAATGAAGGGAAGCTAAAATTGGAGAAATATGATCCCTCTTGTTGATTTTCATCAGAACTCTTGCTGCAGCATTTTGGATCAGCTGAAGACTTTGAACTGCATTTTGTGGACTTCCTGATAGTGAAGAATTACAATAGTCCAGCCTTGAAGTAACAAATGCATGGACTAGAACTAAAAATTTCACCTTTAGTTCAGGAGACAGATTCTGATAAACCCTGAAGGAGAAACAGAAACCCCGAGCTTTAGAGAATTAGAGAATTAGAGACTTGCTATTTGCTAAGAGTGCAATCATATAACAATAAGAGCCCCTAAAAGTGAGGACTAATGCTAGCATAACAGCTGGACAATCCCATAGTTATTTGGTTTAAATTCAGTGTACAAATGTTAAGTTGACACAACTAGATGGAAAAAGTAATGGACCAGGGAACCTGTTGGCCCTTTGCTGTTGAATAATAAAGAGATTTGGATGTTTCTATCACTTCTGCATCTCCAAACCCTCACCCTTTCCCACTTGTCTGCCTCCCTCTCTAGGCTTCCTCAGCCCCCCCCCCCCCCCCCCCCCGCCCCCTGGTGCCCATAATAGAGTATTCATTATTGTAGACAGCCCGGTAAATGTCATCTGGTCCAGCCGCGCCGCGCACGTCCATGTGCAACTGAATATAACTTATTCATTTTCATAAGTCATTGCCAGTTAATTATGAATGATGGCGGATGTTTCCCAAGAAGGTCCCGCTGCATGCTGGGATATCGTCTCCCCACCACAGCTCGTCTGCAGCAGCTGACGTTTTGCGTTAATGAAAGTTTGCACCGTCTCTGATGTCGGCTTTGACGACGCTGGATTGTTGGCGCTCTCGCCGCCGTGTTTTTGTTTACCAGCGTGTTATTCCTGCTTCCTGCCATGACCCCGTGCGTTTCCCTCCCCTCTGCCAGCAGTCAGTAAACGGGGCTGTCTGCAAGCCGTCGCTCTCCAGAATCACAAACACGGCGACTGTGCAAAGTGAATGATGTATTGTCTCAGATTAACCTGCTCAGCATCAGAGGGGAGAATCATTTTAGGGTGCAGAAAACCAACGAGAGAGCGACGCAGAAAGCCGGGACGACAGAAGAAACTGAGAGGCGGATGATTTATAGGGTTGGTTTTCACTGGCTTTGCCCCTCTCATCAAATCCTTCTTCATTTTCTGTCATCATAACCATAAACAAACTACCAACAAAAGACGCAATTTAGGAGGTTTCGTTTAGTTTTCCGACACCAACTCGCCTGTTAAGCTTCACCAGCTCAAAATATTTTACTTTAACACTATTTTTGTGCATGTTTTGAACTGTTTGTGACACTGAACCACGGTGGAAACAAAATGCACTTACATAACAGTTGATCCTGTAAAAAGCTCATTGTTTGGTTTTTATTTCTCAAATTCAACATCAGTTGGTTTAAATTGTTTAAATCTTACCCTATAGTAGATAAAATAACTTTGACCACATGTAAATACTAACAGATCCTTTAGGTTCAGCAAGTAAAGTTTTTATAAGGATTTTAGCACCTTTTCATGCTTCTTATCCCTTTTTTTCTTGTTTTCTTCATGTCTCGGCCTCTTTAGGAGCACTTTCTCTAAAAGCCCTCGCTGTTACCGCACCACAGACGTGCATTAGCAGGCAGCGCCGACAGAGATAACCGCCTTCAATGTTAGAAAGTTAAACTACTGACGTGCTGTATTTTATCTGTTTTTGACAGTTTCAACAAACAAGAATTGGTCATCAGAGATTAATAGATTAAAAAACATTAAGGCAAAAATAGAGTGAATAGACTGTTATTTCTGTGTTTAACTGCACAAGGTTTCAGATGAAATTACCAAAACTCACCAATGGATAAGTGGACTGGATGGATGAAGTGATGTATTTACAAAATGAGACAAATTTAGATGTGAAAAAATACTTTAATCTCGTTTAATCTAATCTGACACTGTTATTTCCTTCTATCAGCTGCATAGGAAGCCAGAAAATAATAATAATTAATATTGTAGATTGCTTTGATCGGGATCATTTCTGAACCTTTCATCAAAGTGAAACGTTTTACATAATTTCATCACATCAGTCGTACTTCAGCACACAATGCATACATGGAGAAACGGTTTCCCGCACACATTTTCTGAGTGTTTACAGGAATAAACGATGGCAAGAGTTTAAAATAAAGCCTAGGAAATCTTAAATTTTTTTGGTGTGAAGCTGTTTTTTTAACCAAACTTTTCATTTGCTCTCTCTAATCCAGACAAATTCAATGCCTACGTCACCTTAAAGGTCCAGAATGTGAAGAGTACAACCATCACAGTCCGTGGAAACCAGCCATGCTGGGAGCAGGACTTCATGTTGTAAGTATAACACCCACGGCTTAATATTTACTGGGCTTTGCAAAAGTAACCATAACCACAATTAATTAATGGGATTTAATACAATAGACCAACATGGAGTAGCATATAAACTGGAATTGGAAAGAAGAACAATACGTGATTTTTATTTTTTTTATTTATTTTTTTACAAATATTAAAATATTAGATAAGTAGCACACCTTTGTATTCAGACCCCCAGAGACGTTTTGTGTAAAACCAGCGTTTGCTGCAATTACAGCTACATGTCTACAGAATAAATATTTTATCTATAGAGCATCTGTTTTGCTGCAAATTCCCTACTGGATTTAGGTCCAGACTTTAACTAGGCCATTTTACCATGTGACTATGCTTTGATCTTAGTCTGTCCGTTGTATCTCTGGTTGTGTATTTAGGGTTTTTATCCTGCTGCCAAATGAACCTCAGTCGCAAGTTTTTTGGAGCCTCTAACAGGTTTTCTTCCCAGATTTCCCTTAAATTACTTCCTCCACCTTCCCATCAGCTCTGATGCCAACATCACCGCCATGTTTTACTGCAGGGGATGGAGGGTTCAGGGTGATGCGGGTGGAAGCCTTCATCCACACAAAACGTTTTGCATGCAGGCCAAGAAGTTTAACTTTGGTCCCATCAGATGATGGATTGAAAGATCTCTGTGAGAAGTTCTAAGCTTGGGATGTTGTTTTAGAACCTAATGCTGCTTTAAACTCACCCAGAACTTCATCCTTGACCCGTCTGCTGGGTTCCTGCTTCCTTTATGACCATGTTGTTCTCTAACGTTCTCTGATGGACCAAAAACAGAGCAGCTAGATGTATACTGAGATTAAATTACACACACATGAACTCTATTTACTAATTTGGAGGCATGTGTGTTTTTAATTTCAATTAATGTGTAACAGAATTTTTTTTTAAGTGTTTTCATTGTTGAAGGTTTGGAAACATTGTTTGTTTCTTTTTATGATTATATGAATATGTTGCATTGTTCTGGCACATATAATCTCATTAAAACACAGGATAGTTTATTGTTTTAACGGGACAAAACGTGGGCTGGGCGATGTGAAACGAATAATCTTTTCGTTTCACAAAAAAATTTAATGAATTATTTTAAAAACTTGCTTTTATGTCAAACACTTCGTCTGGGAGTTGACCAGAATTCAAAGTACAAGCTGTGATACATGCTGGTAAAGCAAGATGGCGGCCCTGCTGTTGTAAACAAGGAAAATATAACTAAATGTTTGCTGCTGGTTGTATTACACAATGAGCTGAGAACAGGCTTCATTTCACTCGTGTAACTTCAGATTAATTTATCAAAAAATAAGTCAATATTTAATATATTATATTATATATTATATTTATAATATAATATTTATAATATATTATAAATGTGCCTCATATAAGGAAGCCCAATGAGTGCATTCAGTAAAGAAAATCCAGATTTTCCAAAAATTAAACACTTAAAGAATTGTAAATTCGTATAAATATATTAAATCGATTTATCGCCCAGCCCTAAGTTAAAGTGTAAAATGTGGAAAGGATAAAAAAAAAAAAAACATAGCAAGGCTTTGTTCAAAAATGCGTATTCCCTCTCTGCTTTTTTGAGATATTTTACACGCCGTCGTCGTGGTTTTATAATTTAAAAACCTAAATTCATTCTGCTTTCCTTTATTTTGTTGATCAAAACTGACACGACTGTTAGTTTTGCTTTCTTTTTTAGCCTTTTTGCTAAGCGTCGTCACTTCCAGTACACCAACAGTAACAGCCTGTAAGCCAAAAGGCTCCCAGGATGTATTAAGACAAATGCAGAGGGAGATGGAGCCTCAGCGGCTGCTCCAGCCGGCGCAGATGAATACAGGTTGGCTATCCGTCGCAGGCTGACTTGTTAGCTGGCTTTAATGGGCCTCTGGGAAATTGAAAGTGCCTGTAAGACTCTGGTCTGGCCGGCTGACACGGCCTACTAAATGGGAATTTGTGGCACGAGCAGGTAGGATGGACGCAAAGTGAAATTACACGCCGCGCTCAGATGAGTGGATAAGGCAGCTGTACATCTGAAGAATTACCAATTCCCTTCCTGATTCCAGTCAGCTTTGAGCTGAAGATGCACCTGATTTACAAATCTGCTTTTTTTTGTCCTTCCTGTAGTTCTGCTGCTCTCTGTCTGCATGAACACGTGTATAAATGTCACCAGTACAGATTTCTTTCCTAGATTTAACAGCTCTCTGGAGAAATACTGATGGCTAAATGAGCTTTTGTGGTTTCTCTTCAAGCAAAATGACACATCTGGTTTTCCTTTTGTACCAAAGCAGGCCAGTCTAGTTTAAACTGGGACAAATGTGACAGCAATCATGGTTTCTACACTGTCCTTCATGTTTAATTGAATCCCCTGATAAAAATTCACAACACACACCCAAAAAAGGGTTCATCTTTTATTACAGCGGTGTAATCTCACAAAAGATTCAGAATAATCCAAGCTTTAACATTTGTTGCCCGGTGAAAAAATCTCATGATGAGGAATAACTCTGCAGAAGTTATTGGTTCCCTGCTGCTAATCTTTTTATAGCCCTGTTGGGCCAACAGGACATGTTTACGTCTTCTTCAACATTTCACAAGGTTGGAGCACAGAGGGGGGGATCTTTGACCTTTCCACTCTGAGCAACCCGTTTGAATCAGGTTGCTTCACTGTTGGCCTCACAAATAACTCATAGTGTTCGCTTTTTCTGATTTTCCAAAAGCTGTTTTGCCCGCACGCATCTTTTCAGCTCTGCCCGCCATTTTCCTAAACGACTGAAATCCATCCTTCCCGTGCCGAATGTTTAATTTGTGCGCTGATGTCTGGAGATGTTGCTTCAAAATGTCCACATGATGTAGACTTTTTTGGCAATTGCTTGAATTGCTTTGACTTTAAAACCAAAAAAACACAAAAAATACATTAGAGAACAATACAGATTATTAAAAACGCTGCTACTGGACACCAGTCACAGAGAGTAGTGCTCTAAATGGTACAAAATACCTGCATTTACTGCATAGATGCTGATCATTGTTGCTGCTTACATGAAACAGAGGAACAATTGTGCAAAAATGTGCAATCCCAACAATGCTTGTAGTTTTTTCGAGTTAGAAAAGATCATCATGTAGAATTTATTGTTGCAGCACAATAATAATATAATCCTGATTTATGATAAACTGTTTGCTAACTTGATTTCCCGACTGGGTGGTGAGGTGGTCATGGATGAAGTTTTTATTTTTAATTTATTGCAACTTTCTGTCAATTTGACCATGTTGATGATATTTTTGGTCATCATCCTGCTAGTGGTTCATTTTCAGTTCAGTTTTGTTTGTTTAATTATTTCAAGCATTTCTAACATTAAAGAAAAATGTCAGAAATGTTCGATCGATAAACGTGTTGCCTATCGAAAAAAAAGGGTCTATAAAAAGTTCAATAGAAGAACATTCTTGCCTATCAATTAAGTTCACACTACAGTAATTATGTCCTCTCAACCAATCACAAACCCAGGTATGCTCCGTCCACAAGCTCCGCCCCCAACAATGAGTTCAGAAAGCACTTTATTTTTTTAAACTTGTAGTTTTGGTAAAACGTTGGTTGAATAAAGGGTTGGATTTGAATTCAGTGTTTGTGTCTTTATCTAAAGGTCATTAAGCAACATCAAGGCCAGCCAGGACTGCAGTTAAATATACGTTTTGAATTTTTTTGATAATTATCTATATGATTTTTATTTTATCAATATGCTTCTTTTCGATATTGTCCAACCCAAATAACTACATATATAACAGAAGGAAACAAGAATTGAAATAATTTGGGTCGAAAAGAAGCAGGCAGAAGAAAACTTAGGCTGGAGTTTCAGGATCATTGTAGACAAGAGCAAAATGAAATGGCCTTAGGAGGAATGCATTATCACATAGTTTATCTCTTTTAAGATTAACTTTAGAGATTTACAAGAAGAAACCTGGATGTTCCCTGATGTTGGAAAGTCATACATATTCTAGGAAAAGCTGATAATTTTCCTTGCTTAGATGCATAAATTTACAATATTAAAACAAGGATATTCTCTGATACTTTAAAGTCAGACCTTTGCAACAAAAACGGCAGAAATCCTCTAAGGCCGTGGTCCCTGAGCTTTTTTTGAGCCACTGACTGGTTTAACGCCAGACGATATTTATCAGACAATATTATCAGACCAGCCTTTAAGGTGTGAGGGATAAATACAACAAAATAAAATTATGCAACCAGCATAAGTTGTTTGCTAAAAATAGCATTAGGATATAGCATTAGTTCATACAAACTTTAAATTTTTTAATCTTTTGAATGCTAATGAAAAAAAACCTTGTAACCCTTGTTTATTGCCTGTCTCTCTGTCTTTTTAGTGTGTAGCCAAAAAGGAATTTCTCCACAGTTACAATAAAAAAATCTTTGAATGTTTGAACATGAATATTCACAAATATAAAAGGCATGAAAAATACAACTCAACACTGAATCAGTGGGAGCACTGAGCGTGTTTCTCTGTAGGGAGAGAATAATAGACAACCTGAAGTGTGCTGCTTTTGTCCAGTCCACTCCGTAGTTTAAAGCAGCACTAAGTAACATTTTTAAAGCAACACTAAGTAACATTTTTAAAGCAGCACTAAGTAACATTTTTAAAGCAGCACTAAGTAACATTTTTAAAGCAGCACTAAGTAACATTTTTAAAGCAGCACTAAGTAACATTTTTAAAACAGCACTAAGTAACATTTTTAAAGCTGCACTAAGTAACATTTTTAAAGCAGCAGTAAGTAACATTTTTAAAACAGCACCAAGTAACATTTTTAAAACAGCACTAAGTAACATTTTTAAAGCAGCACTAAGTAAAATTTTTAAAGCAGCACTAAGTAACATTTTTAAAGCAGCAGTAAGTAACATTTTTAAAGCAGCACTAAGTAACATTTTTAAAACAGCACTAAGTAACATTTTTAAAGCAGCACTAAGTAACATTTTTAAAGCAGCACTAAGTAACATTTTTCAAGCAGCAGTAAGTAACATTTTTAAAACAGCACCAAGTAACATTTTTAAAACAGCACTAAGTAACATTTTTAAAACAGCACCAAGTAACATTTTTAAAGCAACACTAAATAACATTTTTAAGTAGCACTAAGTAACATTTTTAAAGCAGCACTAAATAACATTTTTAAAGCAACACTACCTACGTAACATTTTTAAAGCAGCACTAAATAACATTTTTAAAGTAGCACTAAGTAACATTTTTAAAGTAGCACTAAGTAACATTTTTAAAGCAACACTACCTACGTAACATTTTTAAAGCAGCACTAAAGCAGTTGTTGTAGGCTTTATTGACAATGCATCAAGAAAAACAATAATTAAGGGTGGTCGCTGATGTTCGTGAGTAATCCTTTAAACCCTAGTAAAGATAACTCAGTCTAAGTATCAGGTTCAGGTAAAGGAATTCAATTCAAATCATCAAATGGCCTTTTTTTCAGTCTTTTGGGACTCAGGATGTTTGTGATGGATTTCATGGCGAGGCCGTCGATGACGCCGTAGACAAACAGACTGAATTAGATTTTATTCCATAGAGCCGCATCATGGCGACCAAATCAATGCCCAATATCGCTGCTGCCCGCAGTGTAGAGCAGCATATCATGCAGCGGTTCATTTGTTTTAAAGCTATTATTGGGTTTTAAAGGCTTCTGTTTTTCAACTACTAGCTGCTTTATTAACCGGCCTGTAACTTTTCTCTCATGCAGCCCATTTTGATGTTTTCTTTTGTGCTTTTACTAATAAAATGAGTCTTCAAGCAGCAGGCAATGCTAAAAGATTTGACAATATGGCCTGACGATAAAAAAGAAAAAGCCTTCATTATGTTTAGTGGCAAAGGAAATAGGAACATATAAATATTTTTGATAAAGAGACGTTAAAAAAACAATGTTAAAACGTTTTTATTGTCTTTTTGGGCTTAAAAAACACAAGTAAAATGTAAGTATAACGTAAAACAGATGTGTTTCATAAATATTAATGATTTTTATTTTTTTACAAGGAAAAATGCATATAGTCTACCTAAGTATATTATTATTATTATTATTATTATTATTATTATTATTATTACTCCCCTTAACAGGGAGGAAAACCTTCAGCACGGTGGTTTCATATTTTATTTTACACAGTTATCCCTACATTAGGATTGGTGATCTTTGTATTTTTATGTTCTGTCCCAATCTTGCACAAAGTCAGCTATTTTTAGCGGAAACAGACTTAATCATGCTGAGACTGCCAGGATGAGTTTCCCTTCCAAAAATAGACAAACAATATCCCACATTCTTGATGTTTGGATCAAAAACACTTCTTATAATCCAGAACAACTAAAGAAAATGTGAAGCAGTTTAGCTCTTTAAATGTAAAAGCTACAAGGGAATACATAAAACAAACTACCAGGGTCAGCCTGCCAGAATATGTATCCTGTTTTTACAGGTCAAACTAGTGGAAATTGGAGTTTGTTTGTTTTGATGTGGTTTTGGTTGAAATGAGTTGACTGAATGTGCGTTCCCGACGCAGGGGATACAAATTCTGGGATAACTGGTTTGCACGAAGCCGTCCTGCCAAAGATCCGTGTTAGAAATAAGTGTTAGCACTTTATTATAAATACGTGTTAGCAATTGCTAAAAACACCCACTGCCCCCTGACTCCCCTACTCGACTGTCTGGGTGACGTCAAGGCTTGGCTATTTAAAAAACTTTCTGAAACTTAATGAGAGCAAGACAGAGGTGATGGTGTTTGGCAGTGCCCTCTCTGACTTGGGACCTTTCAAAGATTTTGTACGTTCCAAAGTAACCAGCCTTGGTGTCACCATAGACTGAACAAACAAATAAACAGCTTTTTAAAATCTTGTTTTTATCATCTCTGTCTTTTATCAAAGGTAAAACCGTTTTTATCTTTTAACCTCTTTGAGCAGGTTTTACACTCTTTTATTTCTAGCCGTCTGGACTGCAGCACTTTATTCAGGCATTAGCCAACGAGCTCTCTCCCGTCTGCAGTTAATCCTCGTCTTGCCAAATGGCTTTGACTTTAAAACCAAATCCTCGTCTTTTAACGGGGACCAGAAAACATCAACACATTACACCAATTCTTGCATCTCTCTACTGGCTCCCTGTTCATTTTAGAATTGATTTTAAGATTTTATTGTTTGTGTTTAGAGCCCTGAATGGGATGGCTCCTCAATAAATCCCAGACTTCCTCCAGATTTATTCTCCGGCGCGTGCTCTGAGGTCTGATGGTCATCCTCAGCTCATAGTGCCAAAGACGAGGCTAAAAACCAGAGAGACGCAGCCTTTTATGTAGTTGGCCCCAGATTTTGGAAAACTTTGCCCCTCCACAGTGGAGAGTTTTAAGTCTCGTCTTAAGACCCACTTTTATTCTTTGGCTATTAACGCCGCATAGTTGTGTGGTCCTCTGTGTCCTTTTTAGTTTATTCTCTTTTGTTATGTACAGCACATTGGAAACTTTTCTGTTGTTATATGTGCTATATAAATGAAGTGGGTTAGATTATTTGAACTGGAGTTGCTTATTTTAGTCGTTGGTTGTTGCAAAAGTGCATTTAATATTTTAAGATTGTGCGTCATGTAAACGCAAGCTCACAATATGCCTACAACAGTGTGTAATGGTATGTATTTGACATTTAGTATTGTTTCTTCTTCCTTTGTTAATTTTAGTAGTTATGGACTTGCCACGCCCCCTAACGCCGGGCCTGTAGCCGTCTAAAGCTGTCCCCCATGAGTGTCGTTATTTTTCCTGCTATCTCTTTATAGATGGCCTCTAGTAGTGAATCAAGTGTTATCGCTCTCTCTTGTGTCGTTTATTTACTCCTGCACGGCTCTGCACGGTGCCTGTGTACCACATCTGATCGCTGGCGGCTGCTTGCCTTCTGGGAAAAGGAGGTTAAGCAGTTTTATGTCGATCTTTTTACATTCAGCGTCATCAGGGCTCCTGTGTCCATGTTTCATTTTGACCGTTTCGGGATTTAAATTTTGCCTTGCTTGTTTCTTATTGATTGAACTGTACAAGGAAGCGTCGTTTCTGCTGGTTTTCTTTGTGCTCCCTTCATCCATTCGGTCCCTGTTGGCCCGTCTCTCAGCTGTCCGCACACGCTGCCGAATCAGGCCTAATTTATTAAGATCAGATTTATTTCAGCGTGTCAGAGGTCTTTGACTCTCACCAAACCAACCCGATATGATCTTCAAATGCCCAGATTGACTCGGCCATAGTTTCCTTTTTTTCCTGACAAGGAAAAGGAAGAATGATATTTAGTAATATTTCCTAATTTGTTGTGCGTGACACTGAAGCGTTGTGAATATCTAGTATGTCGCAGGTGTTTTAACATGAAACAGTATTTTACTTGGAATACAATAACAAAGAAAATGATTAGATGTTTAGGGAGAAGCTTTTCTGATCATCTCTGTCCTCATTGATCGGTTTGTCCGACGTTTCAGGTTCGTCGTCTGCTCTTTCCTTTAAATCCCGTCAATTAAGGTCTGCTCAAGTATCAACAAATTGTGACCTTTTTCCTTCTGCCTGCATCAACCTGTATTAAGTGTTTGAGGAGTGACTTGATCAAATTACAACAACAGGAGTGATTAACGTCTGTCTGCTGGGAACCTTTCTGTCCTTCGCTTCTTTCTCTGCTTTGGATCAGCAAAGTCTCTGTTTATACGTCTGGATCTGTGAATTAAGTTCAACCTATACTGTTGTAAGGATTCCTCACACTGCAAAAAGGGAACTAAAAGTCAGTATAATTTTTAGTATTTTCCTTGATTTGAGCAGATAAAATACACTACCTGCCAATAAAATAAGATTTTTGCACTTTAAATAGGAACAATCATTTTATTTCAAGTGCAGGATATCTAATTATCTTATTTTAGGGTAAAAATACTCGTTCCATTGGCAAATAGGCTTATTTCTTTGCTCAAATCAAGGGAAAATGCACTAATTTCAAGAAGTTTTTATTTACTTTTAGTTCCCTTTTTGCAGTGCAGAACACGTTGGCGGCGTCAGAATGCATGCTGTGTCATAAGGGACAGTTTTGTAACGTATTCATTTGTTTTGTATTCAATATGTAACATTTTAAGGGGTTTCAAGACCTTTTAACGGGAATTTCTTTAATAGATAAATAGATAATAGATAATTTAGTAGAAATGCAGCTGAATTACTAGAGATGGTGATTTGAACAAACACGTAAACTGTTGATTGGCTTCAACAGAAGTCCATAATGTTTTGGTCATGTTGCAGAATCAACATGTCCCCTATAACGGAACATTATTATTATTTTTTTTATTTTTTTAAACTAAAAAGCTCCTCAGCACATTGACCTTATCAAGTCTGTGCAGAAGATAATTAGGGCCATTCCAAAAAAAAAAATGAAGTGGTATTAAAATAAAGTCCATTAAATTCTGACTTTGGTCTCAGAAGTAAAACAGACGAGCTTCTTGTAGACTTTCTAAGCTGGAAATGTTAAAGTCCACAAAATTATAATTCCTTTTTTTTTTTTTTAAATGACAACTTTATTGAAACTGCACTCAATTACCTGTCCAGGTTTGTTGGAAAACTGTGTTAAGATGCTCAGGACTGGCTCAGGGGAAGGCTACATTGTTAAAGGCCTTTTTTTGGGCAGGTTTTCAAGTTTGTGCAAGATGATTTGTCCCGAATTTCTACAGGTAAAGATGGTTTATGTCTTCCGATGAGACTTTTCAATCAAAAATGTATCTGCCAACAAAGTTATTGTTCGCGTAGCATCTTAAAGTTAAGTTAATTGAGTTTTTCAAATGTTCCTCTTTCACATTTTATGTTATTATAAACATTTTGTGCAACCACAATACCTGTCCCCATGAAACACTTTGACCACTGGACAACGTAAAATGTTTTATATTTACTAAACAATAACTAGTATACAACATAAGGATTATAGCCAGATTTCTTGAAATTAGTGTCTTTGTCCTTAATTTGAGCAGGTAAATAAGATGATTTGCCAATGGAATTAGTATTTTTACACTTAAAATAAGATAATTAGGTAAACTGCACTTCAAATAACATATATGATGAAGATGAGTTGTCCCTATTTTAGGTGCAAAAATCTGATTCCATTGGCAGATCAGTTAAACTTGCTGCTCAAATCAAGGACAAATACACTAATTTCAAGAAAACGTTACTTATTTTTAGTCACATTTTTGCAGTGTGAGTCACTTGGTTTGTTGAGTCCGATATAGATTACTTATAAGGTTCGCTTGAAAAAAAGAAACTGTTCTATATTTAGAAACAGAAGTATGTCTAATTAAATTTGGGTTTGAGTCAAGTGTTTACAAAATACTTTCACAACGAAAAAAAGGCAAAAAAAGATGAATCGTCTCAGTAGGGTGGATAAACAATGCAAAAAGTAAGTAAACTTCTCTCTGAATTTGTGTATTTGTCCTTGATTTGAGCAGATAAATAAGATTATCTTCCAATTGAATGAGTATTTTATAATTGTTAATAAGATAATTAGATATAATGCACTTGAATTGTTCCTATTTTAAATGCAAAAATCTGAATCCATTGGCAGATCATTTCAACTTGTCTGCTGAAATCAAGGGGAAATTCATTCATTTCAAGATTTTACTTACTTTTAGTTTCGTTTTTGCAGTGTGGCCAGCAAGTTTCACTTTTTTTATTATTATTTATTTAATTTCCAAGGAGTTGGCAACCTAACTGCTTATGCTTTTCCACATCTAAATTTTGGTACTTTATTGATGCATTTACATCTGGTGATGAAAAAACTGTAACATAACCCTTTCACCTTAAAGAAGTGTATTGACTGCAGCTTTGGTTTGTGTGAAAGCAGAAAAGAACGGATTCAAGATTTACAAAAGGAGGCTTTAAATTGGGAGAAGCTAAAATCATTTTGTTGTAGACGGTATTGATTTAATTACGATTATTGATGGGGTCAGTTAACACAGTGGTGGAGAGTAAAGTGTTGTGAGCGTGGTAGCTGAATGGAGTTTCCTTTGTGCCGAACATGATTGGGTTTTTTGGGTTAGACTAAAACATCTCATTTCATGAAAAACAGACAACCAACTCTTCAAGACCTACAAAGCAAACAAAGCAATGTCTCTTGAACACAAAGACACATGGCGCGCCGAGGAAGAGGAAAATATTGCTCCCCTCATTTGTTCTGGGATTCTTGATCCTGAAACGGGAGCGTGTGTTTGTGCAGAGCTTTCCCAGCAGGAACGTGTTTGAAGCCGGTGACTTGGCTGAGCTCCGGTCTCCACCAGAGAGCACGCCGTCTGTCGGGTCTCAAGCTCAGCGCAAACACGCGGCCTCCTGCCGCCTGGCTGTGTGTCGGTGTGCGTGCCGACGTCTGTCTGCGTGCGACATCTGGGGCGTAAAAAGACCGACTCTGACTGCCGTCCCTCAGGAGTGAATCTAAAAAATAAAAATACCCAACTCAAACGCTCACTTCGGCTCTGTCGTTCAGAGACAGCATGAGCGGACGCCAGATGTTTCTAATCATATGAGAATTTCCGCTTTGAGGTTTAGATTACATAATCCTGTAGATTATAGGGAGTGTGCAACTAAAACTGTATTTTTTTTCCCCCTTTAAACCAGCAGATCCAGGTCTGCCATCTTATGTAACATCGCAGCTCACCTTGGCCCTCTCTGCTCCCAATGTGTCAGTTTTTTCAGAAGAGCGCAGATTAAAACAAAAATAGCCTCCACAAAAAAAAAAGAAAAGTCAGAGACATGCATGATAACATTTATTATTAAAGATTGTTTTCAAGATGCAGATTTAGCTGAGAAAATGCAAAGGAAAACCAGATGGGGCATAAAAATATAATCCTGACTTTCATAATAACTGAACTTTATGACCATTTTTCATTATTATTTTGCACTGCCAACACTGCAAAATTTTTATAAGACATTTAAATTTGAAAGTACACAGCTGAACATTTACTGCATTTTTGCACCAAATATTATTTTGCACTGCCAACATTGAACTTTTCAAGTTCCCTGCTGCACTCTATATTGTAATGTTATTTTATTTTAATTGCAATCTCATTACATTTCGTAAGCTTTATGCAACGAAATTTCGTTTTGTATGCACTCTGTACACTCTGTGCATATAAAATGACAATAAAGCTTGTATAATGTTTAGATTTTTTTGTCTTGATCAAAATTCTCCAAAGTGTTTGAGGGTCTTTATAATATTTATTTTGTGTGCTTTTTCTCTCATTTTTATTAAAGTCCTTGCCTCTACACGCATGTGTATCTGGAAATGTAACAATCCCAATCACACATACGGTTTTAGCAGTTTTCAAACACTATCGATTATAGTTTATGTTTTTCGTCCCCAGGTCAAACCTTTCCGATGTCAAACAGCAAAAATGCAAATTCAGATTTTTCCACAAGCTATTGCTTAAACCATAACTCCGCTGCTCTAAATGTTTTGTTAGATTCCAGGTACATGAAACACAATATGATGCTCACCTTATAGATGGATAATACATAGTTTATAGAGATGTTAGAAATTACACTCATTGAAAAGTATTTATTCTGCATTAATTAAGGGCAGGCGACAGGGCTGTGCGATATAGAAAAAAAAGCGTATTGATGAAATAGAAATCATATTGATCAATATCGATAATTATCAACAAAATCAAAACAAATATTTTAAGTACAGCCCTGGCTATTTTATGCTGTTGCTTAGCAACTTATGTTTACATCCAAAAACACAAACACTGAATTAAAACTCAACTTTTTACCAAAACTGCATGTTTTTAAAAAAGAAAAGAATGCGTGCTCTCTGAACTCTCTGAAGGGGGCGGAGCTTGGTTCCTGGGTCTGCGTTGTGATTGGTTGGGAGGGTGTAATGACTGTAATATTAACCTACATGGCTAGAATACATAAGGAAGGAAACTGAACTTTTATTGACCCTGTTTTTCTATCATCGCTATACGCCTATCGATCATTATATATTGTTATTGAATTATCGTCCAGCCCTATGGGGCAAGAGACAAAACTGACTAGTTTGTGCTTTAAATGTAGTAACTTAGCCTGAGACGTTTATTTTAAGCAACTCTAGTTTAAATATAGTTTATATTTCTCCCCATGTTTGGACTTTGTGTTGACTTCCTTTCATTTTAGTAACTGCATTTATGCTTAACCCTAACCTTAAGCAAAACTTGAGTCCCACCACACCTCTAAGCCGTAGAATCAGGGCTCCACTGCATTATAGCGGGGCTGTTGTCCCCATGGGGTGTCGGTCTTCATAACGTTGGGAGAAATTCAGGAAACGGTCCTGAAGAGGCAACATAAACGGGTGCACACAGGCACACATGCACACATGCACACATGCACACATGCACACATGCACACAGGCGCGCCACCTAGCATCTCCCACCCACCTTCTCTCCATCATCCAAGCTGCGAAGAGTCATCGGAGATGATTGACGGGCAAACCGAGGCGATATGAATGTGAGTGAGAATGTGAATATGAATATGCAGATGAGCAGAGGAGAGAGTTGGCTGCTGTTTTCTCTTCAGAGAAGATGACAGCTGTCATCCTTCACCCTCACTGTTTCACACAAAAACTGGTGCACTGCTTGACCCGAAGGAGGCAGAATAATGGTAGAAACCATGCAGCAGATGTCATTTTTACTTTGATGGGATGTGAGTTCAACAGGAGCTTCAGTACTGTAACTATTTAGGTAATATTGAAAATTAAAAAACTTTTATGTCCCCTTATAATGATTCATGTAAGACAGTTAACTTGCTGGTTAAAAACAAGTCGCCCTGTTTTAAGTTGTGTTAAGAGTTCAAACATGCTCCATAATTAATTTTTATGCAGCATCCTTTCCCTGAGAATATTACTTTATTTAACAACTTGGATTATTTCCATAAATAAATGTCTGTGTTTCTGTTTTATTGAAAGAATTTGTTTCATAACAGTAAAACATATGCACAAATTTGATTACATATTCCTTTTAGCGCTGTAGCCATCGATTATTTTTGTAATTTATCTATCACTTTTTTTTTTAAATAATTGATTAATATAAGAAAAAATACGCCTAGTAAATTTACATAGCTCATTAAACAAGCACTTTGCATAAAAAAACATTAATCACACATTTAAAATGTGCAATAAATTTTAAATGGCAAAAGCATGTAAAAAATGTTAATGCTTACAACAAATGTAATTTTTTTCTATCTATCTATCTATCCATCTATCTATCTATCTATCTATCTATCTATCTATCTATCTATCTATCTATCTATCTATCTATCTATCTATCTATCTATCTATCTATCTATCTATCTATCTATCTATCTATCTATCTATCTATATAAATTTCATAATCGTCAGAAGATGGGAAGTTGGACTGATTAATCTGTGTTTTTAGGAATGGATTAATAATCGGACACCTAAAGATGCTTAATAGGAGACTTTTTTTATAACTTGGACCAAGTGAAACTACAACCATCCCAATTGAGGCGTTCTGGATTGAGCAAATTTAAAGATAAAATGTATTTTTTTTTCCAGCAAATAGCATGTTTACAGTCTGTATACTCCAGTTAGTGATTATTCTATTACTAAATTATATTACATTTATTTCAGTAATGGACTAATAACGATTAATCAGAATCAGAAATACTTTCATTTTCTGCCGATTAGCCGATTAATTACCCATATTCCTCTGCAGTTTACCCCTCAGACGACTTTTGCTGCTGTCAAAAGGCTCCTGCTACATTTCAGACCAGATCTTTGACCACGCTTCTAGGCAGAGTTGGTGGAGTTTAGTCGCAGTGACCAATTCAATTCAATTCAATTCAATTTATTTATATAGCGCCAAATCATGAAACATGTCATCTCAAGGCACTTTACAAAATCAAGTTCAATCATATTATACAGATTGGTTAAAAATTTCCTATTTAAGGAAACCAGTTGATTGCATCAAAGTCCCGACAAGCAGCATTCACTCCTGGGGAACCGTAGAGCCACAGTGGACAGTCGTCTGCATTGTCCATGGCTTTGCTGCAATCCCTCATACTGAGCAAGCATGAAGCGACAGTGGGAAGAAAAACTCCCCATTAACGGGAAGGAAAACCTCCGGCAGAACCGGGCTCAGTATGAACGGTCATCTGCCTCGACCGACTGGGGTTACAGAAGACAGAACAGAGACACAACAAGAGAAACAAAAAAGCACAGAAGCACACATTGATCTAGTAATCTGTTCTACATTAGATGGTAGTAGCAGGTGAGTCGTCTTCTCTGGATGATGTCAAAGTTAACAGAACGCCAGACCAGGTGTACCTACTATGAAGAAAAAGAGAGAGAGCAAAAAGTTAAAAGCTGAAATGACGACAGTCATTTCAATGTAATACAATGCAAAACTGGAGAACAGTAGAAATCAGTAGAGTGAGAAAATAGACCCTGATGTCCTCCAGCAGCCTAAGCCTATAGCAGCATAACTATAGAGATAGCTCAGGGTAACATGAGCCACTCTGACTAGAAGCTTTGTCAAAAAGGAAAGTTTTAAGCCTAGTCTTAAAAGTAGACGGGGTGTCTGCCTCACGGACCAAAACTGGGAGTTGGTTCCACAGGAGAGGAGCCTGATAACTAAAGGATCTGCCTCCCATTCTACTTTTAGAGACTCTAGGAACCACCAGCAGACCTGCGGTCTGAGAGCGAAGTGCTCTGTTAGGAACATACGGGGTAATCAGAGCTCTGATATATGATGGAGCTTGATTATTAAGGGCTTTATACGTTAGAAGGAGAATTTTAAATTCTATTCCAGACCTTCAAACATAGTTTACACATTTTCCATCACTTTGGGGAAACTCATGGCAGACGCAGAATATTAACCGGCTTTATCTGTTCCAAAATCAGCTTTGCTGTGTGTTGTTGTCCTTGTGGAAACACCAGCTGTGCTAAAATTTTAACCGTTCAGCTACTCAGTTAATGTGAGCCAGTTCTTCCTCATTACTCGATGCACAAGTACCATTGGTAGCATAACAGCCCGCATCATGACCCTACCATCAACATGCTTTACAGTTTGTACAGTGTTTTAGTTTTAAAAGCCTCAGCCTGAATCCCTCAAATACACCTAAATTATATGTTGCTGATGTTGCTTCGTGTTTGTGTGTTTCTACAGCGAGATCAGCAATCTGGAGTCAGATCTGGTGGTGGAGCTGTGGAACAAAGGCCTGATCTGGGACACCATGATCGGCACGGCTCTGATACCGCTGGACACCATTCATCAGTCTGATGAGGTAATTAAAGTTGTTTTTTTTCTCCAATTTACTGAAACGTTACTGTGCCTATTTTAAGTACAGAAGTTCTTGTACATTTTTACTCATCATTTAGTTCCTATGCTCCACTGATCTGGAACAAACTCCCCTAAAACTGGAAAAGTGCTGAAAGCCTGAGTTCCTTTAAATCAAGATTAAAAACACATTTGTTTAGGATTGCCTTTGATTGATCTAGATAAACTATTTTACTAAAACATAATTTTGAAGTTTGTCATCCAACTGTTTTTAATATTTGCTTTTAGTTTCCATTTTCCGATGTTTTATTTTGTTTCGTTTCTTGTACATTGTATTCCAACTTTTATTCTGTTTTTATTTTCCCATATTTTAATCACGTAAAGCACTTTGCGTTGTCTTTGTACTGAAATGATGTGTGAAATGTGACCTCAGTTTAAAGAGTATTTTTGGTATTTGTTGCTTATATCACCTGAATCAGTGAGGAGTTTGTTCCAGGCTGTGCCATGGTTGTGTGGGGCCTCGTTGGTAAAACCTGGGAGAGGTGGCCAAGTTTATCTGGATGAGCTTAAAAAGGGATCGTGAAGATTTAGTTATCAACTTCTGAGATATACGTGTGAATAAACCAAGCTCAGAGACACGATTAAACTCGCAACTTTAGATTTTAATTATGTTAACACAACAAACAGTGAAGCTTATTCTTTGCACTCTTACGAAACAAACTCGGCAATTCCTTTGAATTTTACCTTTTTAACTTTTAGTTTTCTGAAACCATGAAATCAAATTTAATACAATTCTTATTCTCAGTAAACAAATATAAAAATGTTATATCTGTGGTCTGTGTTACAATTCAAGCATTTTTAAGGGAACCCTCTGATTGTTTGGGGGCCCAAACAATCAGGGAGGCTTAGTTCATGTATGCCTTGGGCCGGCACAGCTCTTAATGTCACTCCTTGAATAAAATCAACATTTCCATACAACAGGTTGTACTTTCTCTCACTCTCAGTGTGTCGGTTTAAATTTTACTTCTAACTTTCAGTTTTTAATTGAGTTGGAAAAAGAACTGTCTCCCTGCTGGCCTGGGAACTGATTAATAATCAGACAGCAAAAGGTGCTTAATGGGAGACATTTTTATAACAGAACCTGGACCAGGTGAAACTAAAACCATCCCACTTGAGGCGTTCTGGATTGAGCAAATTTAACTTATACAGTCTGTATAGTCCAGTTAGCGATTATTCGATGGCTAAATTAGATGAAAGATGATTTCAGTAATCGACTAATAGCGTTTAAGCCGATTAATTGCCCATATTCCTCTGCGGTTTACCCCTCAGACGACTTTTGCTGCTGTCAAAAGGCTCCTTTGAAAATCAAATCACAGAGAGGGTTTCTAAAGTAACTTTCATTAAATTAAACGTATTAGCAAAAGGAGTCTTTCACGTCTTTGCTTGGAACTACATTAACAGTATTGATGATCAGCAGAGGAGGGAGACCCATTATAAGCATCAATACATACTATTGATGCACAGATGTGAATTACTGCTTTAAGACACACCTAGAGAAACACTAATATATCCTTTAATGAGCATTTTTGTTGTGGTCGTTCATGTCTTGTTGTTTTTTTCACCTGCTTTTTATTCCTTTAAACTGCTTTTATTTTGTAAATATATTTTTTCAATTGGCTCTAAGATGTAGTTGGTCTATCAGGTCTAGCTCTAGAGTGGTTTAACTCCTATCTTTCTGGCAGAACATTTAGTGTTTTTGCAAACCGTATCATTAAGTAATTTCCCTTTGGGATTATTAAAGTATGTCTGATTCTAATATCAGACTCTGAGTACCTGTGGAGTACCACAGGGTTCAGTCACGGTCCTGTTCTCTTTCCTTTCTATATTTTCCTCCTGGCACAAATAATCAAGCATTTTCCTGATGTGTCTCATTATTTCTATGTTGATGATATTCAGCTCTACTGTTCATTTAGAACATTTTGACCAAAGTATTAGTTTAATTTCAGATATATTAAATAGTTTTTTAGGTCAATATGCAGCACTTGGTGTGTATAGATGCTCTGTTCGGGCCACCCTTCTTCAAAAACTCGACTATGTAACTTGAGAGGGCCGGGTCCCTTGCTGGACGGGTCATGTGACCTAGAGTGCCGCTCTGGGTCACATGACCTAGGTTGGGCTGGGTGTCATCTAGGATGAGCCGATTCAATACGATTCTCGATACACAGCTCAGCTTGATTTGATTTGACTCCAGTATCGATATTTATTACTTTCAAATTAATGCTCAAAGTCATTAAATCAAAAAAACAGCCAAATATTATATTTATGTTCAATTTTTTTAACACTGATATATTAACAGGAAAACAAAGTGCATTTGGTTCAATGCATTTAACGTATCACAGAAACCAAAAATGTGCCCAAAGCTTTGATTTCAGGGGCGAATGTGCTTCTAAAATCCTGTCGGCCATTCTGCAAATTCGTCTCACTTGCTCTTCCTCACTGTGAACAATAATAACACCACCTAGAGGTTGGGAGGTATACTGATATTGAAAGCCAGAATATTGATATTAAATCGTTTTTAAAAACATCAAAAAATAATCTTTGTATGTATTTCTATTCACAGCCCTAGTTAATACCAAACCTGGAAGCAGTGAAAAGTTTAATTTTGTCTTCCATAGTGTTGTTTATTATCAGAAACTAGTCGAATCGCCTAGTTTAACATTAATTTTCGTGGGAATGTACCCGCATCAGTGGGGAAAGTCCTCCTCATTTGCACGAAGCACTTGAAGGATCAAAGCTTCAGTAATTTTTGCCGGTAGTGAAGAGGGACTTCATCTGATCGAGGGCTCAGTTCCTTCAGAGTCTGAAAACGAAGGACACAGCAAAGCGTTCAGCTGCTGATAACTTAGAAATTTCTACAGACTTTATTCTAGGTATCATAGCGTTGCTGTGCGCTCGCCTTTAGTTTCTTAAGAGCACAACCGTAGTGCCTCTTTTGAGTAGAATATAAGCGGCATTGTTTCCTCCTGCTCTGGGTCAGACTCTGGCTCCGACGTGTAAGCCTGGATGGAAAACGTCTGCCGCTGATGTTTTGTCAAGAAATCTGGGAATAAAAAGTTTCTCTTGTGCTCGATAATAGTATCTTGGCCATTAAACTACAAAAAATGTTGAAGAGGGTGGAGTTGGAGAATGGTGGGGGGCCGGGCGTGAAGGGCTGCATCAAAACGTAACGGAAAAGGTCTCAGAGGCTGCTAATGGGTTAGAAGAGGAGTCTCTGGAGCTTCACTGACGAAGAATTCAGACCAAAGCATCGCAGTTCCCGTTTTTACAGACCCCCAAATGGAGGATTTGAATGAGAAAAGGAAGGATTTAAAACATTAATATTTACCCTTTAACATTTTCCAGTGCTTTAAACTCTTATTATCTTATGATCCGTAGCTGCAGGATAACAAGTCCACTCTGCTTCCGATGGTTTTAATAATTTGTACAATATTTGCAATTACGAAGAGATCTTAAAGGCAAGATTTATTTGTATAGCACATTTCAGTACAAAGACAATGCAAAGTGCTTTACATGATTGAAATATAGGAAAATTAAACAGAATAAAAGCAAGTTGGAATAAAATGTAGGAACAAAATAAAACATGGGAAAATAGAAACTAAAAGCAAATATTAAAAACAAGAAAAAATGAAACTTTATCACAAACCTATATCAGTGAGCTTTTAGTTAATAACCTCTCATGATACAAAAAGCAGCATTTTCTGTTGACAGGCGTAAAAAGCTGTCTGTCATTTTCTTCACTTTCTCCCTATTTTTCTTTCTTAATCAACATTTTTTTCTGTGTCTTTGCTCTTCTGTTTTCCAGGAGGGACCAGGAGAGTGGACTGCTCTGGACTCTGAGGTGTTAATGAAGGAGGACCAGATCTGTGGAACCACCAACCCAACTGCACACCAGGTGCTGCTGGACACCCGCTTTGAGCTTCCCTTCGGTGCGTATCACGGCGTCACTGACAGAAAAACTGAGACTTTCAGGGAACCTGGTGGTTTAAGATGTTAGAGGACAGAAGTGTAAATAAAAAGGAAACAGGCAATGCTTCACAATAATCCTTTAAAAATTCCTGACAAAATAACTGAAACCGCGCTAATGACTGGACTAGAGGAGCACATTAACGCTAATATTAATATTCAGCAAAACATTTTTATCCTCTTTCAGAAAACTTAAATCTAATATTATTTACTTATTTGGCACATTAGTGGTATCAGATGAAAATGTAATAAGGTATTCATCTGATACCACTAAAACATGTTTTTTGTTCAGGCCAGTAATAGAGAAGACTGTGGAGCAGCTGTTCTAATCGATTTGTTCAATTAAGTTTCATCAAGGAAAGAGGGATTCACCTTTTTAGGGATGTAAAAAAGTGTTTTGGAAGAAGAAGACGACCACAATTGTTATTGCAGTTGTACGTTCCACCTAAATCTGTCTTTTGCACTTAAAATGCATTTACGGGGAGCAAACTGGGGCCTGTGGGTATGTATATATATATATATATATATATATATATATATATATATATATATATATATATATATATATATATATATATATATATATGCTTTAGAAATAGCATTCTTAGATCAACTATTGATGTTACTTGTTATTTGAGGTAGTGATGCACGAGATCTCTGCTTTGACTTCAGCTTTGGCCATCTTTGTTTGGTCATGTTACAATGATGGTGATGCACCACAGGCTTATGGGCTGTTTAAGTTAAGCAGAGAGGTGATGTCAGCAGTGTGGTAGTTTTTTTCTAGGGTCAAATGAGTAGGGGAAATATATGTAATTACATATAAGATCGCTTTTTGGCCATAACAGCAATATCAGTATCTGTTGTTGAAACTTTATGTCAGTGTTTCCCTAATTGAAAGTATGAAGATTTATTGTATTGTATTTATATGAAAATTGTTCCTTTCTTCTTCCTCTGCTTTTTCTTTTGTCTCATTTTTAAAATCTGTATTGGCTTTGCAACCCCAAAGCTGCTGGTTAATAAAAAAAAAAAAAAAATTAAAGAGAAGTTCCCTTTTAACCGTCATCAAAATTGCATGAATATAAGCTTTGAGCACATCAAGCAGCTTGAAAGGGAGAGTCCACCGAGGATGGGGGGGGGGGGGGGGAGAAGAGGGATAAGGGTGGAGCCCCAGCGCTCCTGGTCCGTCATTTCTTTCTGCACTTTGGCTGACTTAACTTCCCGTTTTTCATGGATCAGGTGTTTTTATTGTTGCCTTTTGTTTTCTTCATCCGTCATTTGAACTATCCCTCCTGTCCATGCCTGCAGCTCTTTGCTAACTTTGTCACTTTCCTCCATTTCCACCATGCAGATATCCCAGAAGACGAGGCGCAGTACTGGACCAGTAAGCTGGAGCGGATCAACACCATGCAGATACACGATGAGGTCGGTTCACTAATTGTTTCCTGCTATTAATCTTTAAAAAGGCTAATATTCCACTTTCTGTAACCTATTTGTTCCTATGTGAAGTGCATTTGGACTTTTGCATGCATACAGTAAAGAGTGAATCTACAGTATTCTGCATCAGTAGTTTTTATCTAAAAAAGAAAAAAAACATATGAGTAATATTTTTACCTATCAGATGGAGTTTTAACACAGATTTAAAAGGAACCTGATTAAATATTTATTTTATTTTATTCCCATATTCTGTGAAGGGGCTATTTCACATATAGAAATTTAAACTCTGGAGGAAATTAAACTCAGTCTTCTTCTAAGATACCAGAACTAGAGTTTTAATCTAAATTAAACTCAATGTCTTCTGAAATATCACAGGCAAAAAATAAAATATAATCTTAAGTATGAACACATGTTCAACACAACCCCCGTTTCTCCCAATGTTTTTATGACGAAATATTCCATATTAATAAAAGTTTTATCCAGAAAAAGTAACAAACATCCAAACTTTATAGTTTCACCTGGAGCTACTGTTATATTTTGACTGTTGACTTAATTGTTTATTGTTATGCATATTTTTCCATTGAAGAAATGCAAACTAATCTTCAACAAATTAAAACAATATACCAGTTTTTTTCCTTTTTAGTTTTGGTTTTATCACAAGATCAAACTCAGCGTCTCCCTCTACTGAGGCTTGTTTGGCTCTTTGCTGCCACCTTGTGTTAAATTAAGGCAATGATTGCAGGGAACAGCTGTGGGAAGCCGTTTAAACCAATTTTATTCTTTATTTTTTAAACCTTTCCTGATTCTCCTCTATTATTTTTGCTGCTTCAGTATCCTTTACCAGGAGAGGTCCCGGGAAGAAGAAAGCCATCTATGCCCCCACAATGCTGTAAGTCCATCTAAAATATTATTAAACTGTATTTGGAAATCCTCCATGCCATTAAAAACAACAGTTTCAGTTATTAAGTAAGTTTTTAAATGTTAACTGATTAATAGAACTGTACAAATGTGGATCTGACTTTATTTTAAAACAACAAACCGGACTTATGATCGATGCATTGACGCTAATTAGAGGGGACAATTATAAGAATTATAAAAGTAATTTGTTTTTTTACATATTTCACACTTTCATAATAAAAGAGGATTTATGTTATCAGTGCAACCCAGTGCTTCACACATCTATCATCAAGTCAAACACATTTGGTTGTGTTTTACTTTCATGCAAAAACCTCATTTGGCCATGGCAACACAGCTACTGGTTAATTTCTCCAGTAATAGGCTTTACTTCTCTTTTTTTGGAAACTCTCCTTCATTCCACCAGGCAGCTGGAGTTATTTTGGATGGACTGACCAGCAAAGTATGTGGTTATTTATTGATTTTCCTCATGTGAGGCATTATTCTCTCCATGTTTGCATGTTGCAGAATGGCTCATCATCTCGCCACAAATCATCCTAATATGTGTCCTGTCCTACTGGAAGTACAAACATGTTGGCCTGTCCTGTTGTGCAGTGTTTTATTTGGAGTCACATTGTTTTACACTGAACTTTCACCAGTGTTCCTCCTTCTTGTGTTGTTTGCATGCTACCACAAGAGGGCGCTATTGTTCAGATATTTTAATTGCCTGAATGCCTTTTTCCCATTTTTGAAACATCCTAATCGAATGAAAGAAAAGGTGGAAATGCTTCTCCAAACTATTTGCATTGTTTCCAACCCAGCGTATGACGACCACGACAGCGCCGTGGACGACCGAGACAGCGACTACCGCAGTGAGACGGGGAACCGACCGCCGCCCTTCCACAACGCCTCCCAAACAAATTCGTCTGTCCACCAGTACCCCATAGGCCGCAGGCCCCAACGTCAGAGTCCATGTAGGGAGTCTGACTCTGTACAAAGTTATGATCTAGACTATAGAGAAATGAGGGCAAACAGGTAAACACAAACACACTCACACACACATTTTTCTACCTGTACAGTGTAAATATATATATATATATATATATACACACACACACAGCCTTGGTCAAAAGTTTTAGCAGTGACACAAGTGTGATATTTTTGGCTTCATCATTTTCAGATTTTTTGCTTTTTAAATTACATAATACAATCAGAACAATGACAATATTCAGGATTTTGGTGAGTTTTGCTTGAAAATTCCTATTTTTTGACAATAACAAATAAAAAAACAATTCAGATCTACAAACATTTAATTTATTTTTCTAATGAGGCAAAATATATATTAATGAACATTAGCACCTAAATTTATGAGTGGCAAATTTTCATCTTTAGTCAAACTGTTAGGCTGATGTCAACGAAATGAAAAAAAACACTTTAACATTCAGAAAGAGGATTCATCATTTAATTTAGCACCAGTCTACTGCTTCCTGCCATTGCTTCCTGCAGAACGTCAGTCTATCCTTGCTGTTTTTCTTTGCTGCCCCACTAACACCCACCTGCTGCAGACGTTGAATGAACTCTGCACCGGCGGCCACATGTTGATCGCTGTTCAGAACGAGGCTGTTGGCCTTGCTGGACACCGTTAGACGTCCCTTCTTCGCTGCAGCTTAATCTCACAGTTTGAAGTTCTGGATGATCGAGAACCGTGGAGGAGCAGTTTTCTTTCACGTTTGTTTCCAATTAAGTGCAAAACAAAGAAAACTGCCTGCTTTACTTCACACACAAAAACATGACATTTTAAGCAGATTTGAAGCTTCTTTTATAGCATGAAGACTGTGGATTAGATTATACTGATAAAATGACTATAGTGGAATATAAATTAATTGGTAATAGTTGCAGAAATATGGCAAACCTGACTTTTATCGGTAATTTTGAAATTTTATATAGAACAGAAGATTAGTGCAAAGCACTTAATAATACACAACAAAGAAAAGTAACATGGGGGTGAGGCTGGTATGATATATGTTTTTTTTTTTTTTTAAAAGAAGCAAAAACCAACAAAATGCCACACAGATTACGTTTTGCTCAGTCTCACTTAGCCAAACATGACACGTTAACATAAAGTAATAAAACTCTTTAAAACGAATGGATATGCAGGTAATTGCTTTACATAATAATCTCAAACCGATGTGAGACAATGAGTTTTTGAAAATATGACGTTTGTGTCACTGGAAACACTTTTTGCCATGGCTTTTTTAGTTTATTATTACCTAAGATAATGTTACAATAAAATCTGGTTATCATTTGCAGTTAAGGAGTTCACTTTCCTAACCATGTTTAAAAAAACACACACCAAACAAGCTAACAATTTTAAGCCAAAGCTATGAACCTTTGGAAAAGAATCACTAATTTTCTGTTGTTCTAAATGTGAACCTGACTTATTTTATCCATCTTTATGTACATTGACTCTGATTTTCTTTAATCTGTCCTTTTGAATCATTTTAATGCTCATCTTTTTGTTCTTCTTTAATCCCCTTCCTTCTTTTTTTTTCATTCTTTGCATCACATGCTGCTTCTTCCTGCATGATATATATATATATATTTAATCGTGTTTAGACGATCAAACAGTAAGAGAGGAGTTAGAATAATTCCTGTAGACTCTGGGATGGGTGTAGAGGATTGGGAGAGCAAATATAAAGTGCCCGACTCAGGTGTGTTAGATGACTATTTAGATACTGAGCAGAAACTTTGGGAGGATGAAGATAAAAATATCATCTACCGAATCAGTGACAGCTGTGAGTCCAAAGGCAGCAGATTTTATCAGACGGTGGAGTGTGATGAACTGTCCCCGGAGGAGACACAGGAGCAAGATGGCAGGGCCAGGCAGAGGCGTGGCTTTGGCAGCGGAGAGGTACGATTAGTTTACAAGGTCGCCGGCAGCTTTGAGGATGAATCGTCTCCTCCTGAAATTGACATTATTCCATCGGTCAAGCAGCTGCGGCAGCCAACAGACAGAGAAAGTCTGCTTTACAAGACCAGGCTGTGGGCAAAAACCGCCTTGGAAGACACTTTAGAGAACTATGCTGCTTTTCGTGAGCAGGAGGCGGCTCGGGAGGAGGAAGCCGCTCATATCAGAAGACGTATCAAATATAACTCGCTTGGTTCTGATGAGATGCAGTACTCATTCGGATCTGAGGAGGAACTAGAGGATTTAGCTTTCACAGAGGGAGACGGCAATTTTGAATATGAAAGCTACAGCTATCCCTCCAAGTATGTGCAACCTTTCAGAGGACAGGATTTTACAAGCAAAGGCAGAACAGCTAATACTGATCAACAAGATCCGATGTCGTCTCCCGTGGAGGAACCGGGTGATGAATACATAGATCCAATGGGTGAACTGCGGAGCCTAGTTCACTCAGTGTCTGAATACCTGGCTGTAAAAGAGGAGGAGATCAATAACTATGAATCAATGACCAAGCCACCCAGAAGAAAGCTACCTGCCCTGCCTACTGAGGCTAAGAGTTTAAAACCCGAAGACAGTGACGGCGATATGGTCAAACCCGATATTAAAGAGGAAAGTTCTGTTGAACAGGGCATAACTGGAGTGAAAAATGCAATGAGCTCGTTGTTTGGCACAATCACAGGATCAAAGTCTCCGACTGAGGTGGAAGCCTCCGTTATATCTCCATCTCCCCAGGCACCACAGACTGACTCTGGTATTTCTAAATTGTTCTCATTCATCCCTAAAGCTAGTACCGAAGCCTCTGAAACTTCTGGTGCAACTGCAACAGAACCGACTACCTCCCAAACGACACCCCAACCCGAATCAGGAATTTCGAAGCTACTTGCATTTATTCCTAAAAGTGGTGGCCCCTCTCCCCCGGTGGCCATAGTCCCGCCTGCCTCTCAGGAGCCCACAACAGAGAAGAAGTTCTCTCTACAGTCCCTTTTGCCCTTTCAGTCCCCCGAACCCACGAGACAAGCCGATGCCAACCAGACATCGACCCATGCTACCACAGAGGCAAAAGGTGGCTGCGTCAGCTGCTAACCAGTCTGCATCCGGGTTTGAATCTATGTTAGGAAGGTTAAGTCCTTTGAGGCTGTTTTCCAGTGCGCCTTCAACCAGAGAGCCGTCACCTCAACCACCGGAGCAAATAAGTCAGTCTGGTGCAGGTAAAGAATCCCAAACAGGGCAAGTCAACAGAGTCCCCGGTCCTAACAGAGAAGGCTCACAAACAGAGCAGCAGTCATCAGGAGAGATAAGACCAGGTTCAGCAAGTGGATCAGTTGAACTTTTGCCAGATACAGGAAGTGGATCAATCGAGCTTTCCCAAGAAACAATAAGTGGGTCAGTGGAGCTTCTTCCGGAGACTGAGTCCTCTGGTGAGCTACCTGATATTCAGCAAAGAGTCTCTGAAGCAAAACCCCAGGGAAGTTCAGAAGAAACCGGATTCTTCAGTCCTTTTAAGAAATCTCTCTCTACCCTCATGTCAACGGTTCCCCCAGAAAACGCCTCACAGAGTGACGCCAAGCCTGCCGAGGAGTCATTTCTGGGCAGCAAATTAAAAATCCCATTTTTGTCTGAAAATGTTTCCACAGCAGCTGCACCTAAAGCAGAAGGTGGGGTGTTGTCAGGGATTCTTAAATTTGGAACAGGGGAAGATGCTAATGTCACTTCAACTACTTCATCCCCGACTCCTTCTAGAGCCCCCTCTCCAGGTCGAGCTTCACTCCTTGAAAGTATTCCAAAACAAAATACAGGAACCGGCTGGTTTTCTAACCTTTTCAAGGTATCTCCAGCTGAACCTGCGAAGGAACTAACAAAAAGCCAAATGACTCCCACTGTGACACTTACCAAACCCAGTGGTCAAAATGAGCCGCATTGTGATCAAATATGTCCCGACACACCAAAAGACACTGTCTCCCAAGCAGAGCAATCTCCTGAGGGGCAAACACTGCAAGAAGGAAATGTTATTTCACAGGACCAAGGTCCTCCCAAAGTCACAGAAGGAACATCAGAACCAGAAACCACACAACCTCAGGGACTTCTTTCTGGTTTGTTGAGAATGGGGCCAACAGAACCGGCTTCATCTGAAAAGAAAACCCATGAAGGGGATAATCAGTCTCATCAGGGTGGTTTGTTCTCAGGTATTTTTTCATCACCTTCCCAGACTTCCTCCCAACCACAACAGAGTTCTGGCTCACAACAATCAGGAGTGTTTTCTGGATTTCTAAAGCTAGCCTCTGACACCGTTTCAGCTACTACAAATCGGACAACAACCCCAGGAGGTGAATCTGGCCAAACTCCATCTCAAGGACAAGGACTCTTTTCTGGACTGATGAAAAAAGCAACAGATACAGTAACTGGGTCTCAGCCAGCTCAGTCGGGTCAAGAATCTCAGCCAAGAGAAGCTAACCAAACAATGAGTAAGGATGGACCAGAACAAAGCATTGGTCAAGAGTCAGCTTCTCATGCTGAGCCGAAAGGGCTTTTTTCAGCGTTTAAATTGGGATCCACAGAAAGTCTTCCTGGTGACAAAGGTCAAGCAGACCAGAAACATGGGCAAGTTGTAGTCCCAGCCAACCAATCAAAGCAACCACAACAAACCAACACAATTACAGAACAAGCAGCACCGAAACCAACAACAACGCCTCAATCAAGTGGATTACTCGGAGGTTTGCTAAAACTCACAGAATCTGCACCCCAGCAAGCATCTGCTGGTCAAGGAGGTCTGCTGTCTGGTCTGTTTGGAATTGGTGCACAAGAATCTGCTGCTGTAAACCCAACACAACCCTTACAAACCCAACCACAGAGCATAAAATCTGAGAACCAACCGAGTCAGCGGCCAGGCAGTGGACAAAACCTTCAACAACAAAACCAAGCGCCTCCACAGCAGCAGCCGAGTGGTGCTGGAGGGATGCTTAGTGGATTATTTAACAAAATCGCAGACGTGGGTATGCCCCAGCCAACAGTAGTGAGTCAACCAACTCAGCAGCAACCCCAAAGACCAGGCCCCAAGACAAGTCAGCAACCACCCAATCAACAGGGGGGCTTTCTATCTGGGCTGTTCTCCCCAGGGTCTAATCCTCCGGCTCCACAGCAATCCCCACAGGGTAACAGACAACCTCTGCGGAGGCAAAACCAGATACCTCCACAACCTCCTGCCCCTGCTCCAGAGCCAAAGCAGGGTGGGCTATTGTCAGGACTTTTTAATAAATTAGGTTCCAGTGATAATGTGTCACAACAGCCCAGTCAGCCATCTGCTCCTCAGCCGGCCAGTAAACCCGGTCAGCCGTCCAATGAACCGTCGCCTCAAACCAGTCAGCAAGGAGGATTTCTATCTGGTCTGTTTGGACAGTCGCCACCTCAACAACCTCAAGCACAGCAACAACCTAGTAAAATCACAGGCCCTCAACAAACTGCAACCCAGCAGGCTAATCAGGGTGGCGGCCTGCTTTCAGGTATACTGAAGCTTGCATCTGGTGACAATGCACCACAAGAACAACAGTCAACAAAACCTCCTCAGGTTAGAGAAGCAGCTGTTAAGTCAGGACAAAATCCACCCCAAGCTGAATCTGGGGGCCTATTCTCTGGACTATTAACCAAACTTTCAGCCACTGTAGAGCAGTCATCATCACCTTCTGATCAGGTAACACCTGAGTCAACTCAAAAACAACAGCAGCAGCAGCAACAGCCACGTTCAAGTCAGAGTAGACCGCATATTCAGAGAACGAAACCAGTAGAAGTGCAATCCTTCCAGGAAGCGTCCTCTGATAGGGAGTCAAAAGCTCCACCTCAAAAAGGTCTTCCTTCCAGTCTGTGTAGTGTCGCAGAAGAGCCGCCGTCGAAGATCCAGGAGCAAGCTAAACCTCAGCCTGGGAAGGAAGAACCGAAAAACAGCGCTGCTGGGACATCTCCTGGCTTGTTATCCCGCATTTTCAAAACAAGCACTAGCGACACTAGCACTTCTGCTCCTGAGAAGGAAAAGGAAAAAGCTCCTCTTGGTACAAATGAGGATAAAATTCCCTCAAGTACAGAAACACTCACAGCTGCTGCTAATTCAGCTAATCGAGTTGTTGGAACCCATGAACCACTTCCACAGTCACAGGTTGGACAAGATCCTACTATTACCCCAGCGCAACGTTATCTGGAGGAAATTCAGCGTCTCCTCTACGGAACGGCAGATGAGTATGGTTACAAAGACCTGTTATACAACTTTACAGAACATGGGGTAATTCCACCAGAGTTATATGAACATCAGTGTCTCATAGAAGCTCTGCTTTGGCAACAACTCAATGATTATGTCCAAGCTGAAGCTGTTGCCTCTCAGGTTCAGATTCCGAACTACGCTTGCCAAGGCTATACACCTCCAACAGTTGCAGAACCTCAACTACACAGCCACATCCCTTTAAATCCTAAAGCGATGAACATCAGTGACTTCAACGTACCTGCCCATCCTTGGCGGGATGCTACCGTCCAGCTTTTTGAGAGTCGAAACCGCTTTTTTGAAACAGGCGAGGATCTAATATTGTTTGACATGAGCAGCAAGAACAAGAAACCTTGGAGCAGCTGTGAGCATTTGAATGATCTTGACAGGAATAGTAAACCATGGATTGGAAGAGGTAGTGCCATAAATCTATCTATGAACAAATCAAAGACGCGTCTAAGTAGGTGTCAGTCACTAACACAGTGGCAAGGTCAAGAATTTAGCAAAGTAGAGGACAAATGTGTCGCCGACAATTATTTGAAAGATGACAACTTTGATTTAAAATCAGCAACTGACTTTTTAAAGCGGCTTGCAGCAAAAAAAGGCCCCGTTGACTTAAGACGTGGTGCTCTTAATTTAAGCAGGTCAGCAGGCACTGCGGGTGATACAGATGAAGATATGCTGTTTGAGGATTCTGAGTGGTACCAACAGTGGCTGTCACTATTAGAACATGGACTTTGGTGGCCGGCTGAGGCAGGGGACTGTGGATATTATGTTTATACTGATGAAAACTACATTTATTCTCTTTTAACTGACAAGACTGGAAGGCATCTGTATGCCTGTGCTACAGAAGAGGAAATGCAAACTTTAGGAAATATCACTGAAAACATTGCCAAGATTCTGAAACAAAAAGAAGCTGACAAAATGACCCTCTGCGGTTTCAAGATCCCCCTGAATGATGAAAACAAAGGCTTCTGGGTTTCAGACAATCGGCAGAATGAGTTATTAATAAATGATGCACCCATGGATCTGACAGGTGCCCTTAAAAAGGGGGAAAAAATAATGAACATGAATTTGCAAAGTTTCTCTCAAATGTTTCAAGAGTCTGTATCTTCCCAAGCTGAGCTACCTATTGATTTTAGTGTGTTTAAGCTTAAAAAGATAAAGGTGGAGTCTGTCCAAAATGGCTTCACCTGTCAAGAGGAGACAATAGAAGCAGCTGATTTTAGTTTGAAGTCTCTAAAAGGGGGTCACGGAGGGCCCTACTGGAAGGATCAAGGAATTAAAGATATACTCTCACCTGGACGTTCTCCTCAACCTTTCTCGACACAAATATCTCAAAACCGAC